>NC_141822.1:8108082-8168082 GCF_982586985.1 Callionymus lyra
CTCTCTCTCTCCTCTCTATCTCCTCTCTCTTTCCTCTTTCTTTCCTCCCTCTTTCCTCTCTCTTTCCTCCCTCTTTCCTCTCTCTTTCCTCTCTCTTTCCTCCCTCTTTCCTCTCTCTTTCCTCTTTCTTTCCTCCCTCTGTCCTCCCTCTTTCCTCCCTCTGTCCTCCCTTTTTCCTCTTTCTTTCCTCTCTCTTTCCTCTTTCTTTCCTCCCTCTTTCCTCCCTCTTTCATCCCCCTTTCCTCCCTCTTTCCTCTCTCTCTCCTCTCTATCTCCTCTCTCTTTCTCCCCTCTTTTCTATCTCTTTCCTCTCTCTTTGCTCTTTCTTTCCTCCCTCTTTCCTCTCTCTTTCCTCTTTCTTTCCTCCCTCTTTCCTCCCTCTTTTCTCTCTCTTTCATCCCCCTTTCCTCCTTCTTTCCTCCCTCTTTCCTCTCTCTCTCCTCTCTATCTCCTCTCTCTTTCCTCTCTCTTTCCTCTTTCTTTCCTCCCTCTTTCCTCTCTCTTTAGAATAGAATAGAATAGAATATTTCCTCCCTCTTTCCTCTCTCTTTCCTCCCTCTTTCCTCCCTCTGTCCTCCCTCTTTCCTCCCTCTTTCCTCTCTATTTCTTCTATGTTTCCTCCCTCTTTCCTCTCTCTTTCCTCTTTCTTTCCTCCCTCTGTCCTCCCTCTCCTCCCCCTGCATGACCTCATGTTGGTGTCAGTGATGAGTTCAACTCAGACGTCATGTGACCTCACGCTACGACGTCACACGAGCGTCAACATTAAGAATGAAGTGATGGACGGAGGTGAAGAAACGATGGTCGACGGCGAGACACCGGTCAGGACGCGGGTCTGCTAATAGGCGGAGGATGCGAGGGCGAGGTGAGGCTATTTCGGGGCGAGCGTCTGGATAAGTGGCTGCACTGTGAGGCGGCCGGAAGCGCAGTAATGGTCCGAGTGTCCCGGGGGTCCCAGGGTGAGGTCAACACCTCGAGCTGGACTTCTCAGGCGGACAGGAAACTTGATGATGGGCTGGAGGGATGAGGACATGGAAACACTGCGTGTGCGATTGTGTGTCTGTGTGTGAAAGCGCTTCTTGTATCGTGTTCAACATTAGCATTTACACTGCAGTTATCTCGGCGTCTTCTTCCTTCGTTCCATCCTTCCTTTGTTGAAACTCTTCTTTTCCCACCGACGCTTCAGAACCGCAGAGAATCAACACAACTTTTACAACATCATCTACACAACCTGTCGCTTAAGAAAAGTAAATTAAACGAGGATACTGACAAAAACTATTAAAGTACATCAGTAATAATGGTTGAATTTAAAAATGTTGAAACTTTACATTTTTTTTAAATGAAATGTCCTTCTTTTTTAACATCGAAAAGATGTAATTAATTTATTAAAAAGTTGAATTTATACAATAAAAGTATTAAATTATTAGTATATTTCAAGATTTTTTAATAGTCATTTCTTTTTTTTAAATAAAATATTTTCAAATTATGTTTTTTTTGACAGAGTTTTATTTTATAATTCCAATAATTAAAAAAAATACATTTTCTAACCTTGTTATTTTAATATATGTAACAACAAAAGTAATAGCACATTCTACCATCATTCTTATATTGAATTTAAAAGTCTGCAGGTTAAAAAAAACAAAAACAATTTCGGACATTTACATTTAATTTTTTTAAATAATAATAATTAGTAAAAATAACACAATAATAATTTGAACATCAAACTCTATATCTAATGTTTTTAAAAAGCATCGAATTTCAAAATGTTTAATTATTTTTCTTAAATTATTAAAAACAATTGTAACATTTCAATTGAGAAATAATGGATTTCAATTATTCAAAAAATAATCAAATGCCTAAAAAAATACATTTTGATTTAAGAGAATTAAATAAATACAGTGTCAAAAATTGAAATGTTAAATTCCACCATTCATTATACTGATGATACAGAACTTCACACTTTAATTATTATATAAATAAGCTAATTAGCTAATTTTGAATAAGAGAAATTAACGACAGTCATTTACTTTTTCTGAACACAATACATTTTTTAAATAAATACTGATTCTATCATTATCTATATATCGAAAATATATTGTTGGAAACATCATTATTTAAATTCTATTTACAATATTGATCGCTTTCTTTGTTTTCTTATCAAAAAGGGGCAGCCAAAAGTTTAAATAATACAATGTATGGTTCATCACAAATGTATGTCACTGTTTTAACGAGATGTATCATAGTGAGCTGCACTAATAACCACACCCAACAAAAAAGAACTCCCATGATACACTTCTCTATTTAGTGTTAGCTGATTGGTCGCTGCAATACTTGTGTACTTCTATGTTGTTATGTCAAAAGTAAGGATGTGTTTTGGCAAGATTCTGTCGATATGATACGTATACAGTGGCAACAATATGATAAATCTCCATATATTGTGATACTGTAGTAACTAGTATATATGTGTAGTATTGTCCAGTACTTGACTCTGGTGTTGCAGAATTTTCAGACCACATGACTCTTGACGAAGTCGTTACTTCTTTCATTTGTTTTGTAACCAAAATATGTCCAAACATCAGTTTTAAAAGCTGCTGGAGTCACTGTATCCTCTCGTCCTCAGACATCGCTTCATGTTTTCATAGTTCCTTTAGTTGCAGAGGACGTAATGTCTGCTGCCATCTAGATTTTAAATGCAGTTTAAATTGAACAGTTAACCATAAAATAACTATGGTATATATATATATATATATATATACAGTATATATACAGTATATATACCCTCGGTCTTGTTCACGAGTGATGGAATGTTGGAGCAGCCTCTTGAATATGATGACATGAAGATCTTCTGCGCCTCTTCTCTCGTACTTTGAGTGTCTTCAGTGGTGGAAACTAAAGGTGTCGTCAAGGAAGCGTTTGTGACACCGAGACGCAGATGTGCTGCTGGTACTTTCCAAATCAAAGGAGGTCATCTCGCAGACATCAGTCGCGATCTGTGACTCAGAGGTGAGGATGAAACGCTCAACACCTCATGATGGTCTGGCACGTCCTCCCCAACGCTCTGACCCAGAAACCTGGTCTCTTTCTCCGTCGTCGGCTGGTTTCGCATCGAAGGAAACTAGTTTTTTTTCAGCTCATTTGTAAAAAATTGCAATAAAACAAATAACCGTCACTGAAGGAGCCGCTCACTGATGTCAAACCCACCAGGGGAGTGAGACACAAGTCATGAAGTTCCTCAAGAGCGCCCCCTGCGCTCCTCACCACCTGCGCCTCTGTCATTACCTGTGAAGGTATTCCTCGCTCTCCTTCCTCGTCCTAGTTGAAAAATACTAATAGTTCAATCTAATGAAGGGGTCTCAGACTTGTGGGCCTTTTGTGGCCCTTGGTGTGTTATTCTGCGGCCCTTCATCTATTGTCTAAAATGTTTTATATAGGAGTATTTTTTTTGTCATGATCTGATGGTTCAGGTATAAAATCAAATCATTTATAAAGGTTTGATTATACTGTATATAGTTTAGATGAAACCGATGAATAAAATCACATAATAAAAATAATTATATTAATAATAAAATTCAAAGTGAAACAAAAATTCAAATTGCAAATCATTTTTTACTTGCAGTTAAACCTCCAGTCATTAGTTCCTCCGCAGCCAAAGGAACAATGAATTTCTGCAAGATCCCGGCGATGACTGAGGACGAGAGGATACAGTGGACTGCAGCAGTTTTTAAAGCTGATGATTGGACACATTTTGGTAGAACATGTGTGTAACATAATTATAATTATTTACAAATAACTATTCAAATGTTGACGATGTTGGTTACCTTGTTTGTTGCAATTCAACTTCTGGCCTCTAGATGGCAACAGTCCTTACAGCAACAGGAATGAAAGGAAATTTCACACTATCCCGGCGATGACTGAGGACAAGAGGATACAGTGACTCCAGCAGCTTTATAAAGCTGATGTTTGGACATATTTGGGTTTGAAAACAAATGAAAGCAGTTAAGACTTTGTCAAGAGTCATGTGGTCTGTAAATACTACAACACCAGAGTCAAGTACTCCACAATACTACACATGTATCCTTGTTACTGCAGTATGACTATATATTTTATCAATATCACTGTATCATGATACGTATTGTATCAACGGATAGATCGCTAGAGCACGTCTGGTGACCCCTCCAGGCCCCTTGAGACCCTGATCTAATACAATTTTATTAAGAATAAAATAAGAGTTTTCTTAACTCGGGAGCAAGCAGACGTTTTCGAGAAGGAGCGTTCGATCTTAGTAAGCGACCGACACGAACAAATGAGATCATCAGATCATCAACCAGGTACAGAAGCGACAACACGTCTGTGTCGATCACAGATGGTAGATGTTCTTAAGATTCCGACCAGAGATAAACAAACATGAAACGCTCCTGATGTTATCAGTGGCATCTGTCTCAGCAAAATAACAAAGAGAGGAAATTACTTTTTGATTCTTCTTTTTTAAGAAATAGATAACCATCTGAACCCACAAACCTTTTGAAGGATAGGTCACCAAAACTCCCACCGGTTGTGTTTGTTAGCTCATTGCTAAAAGCAGTATTTCAAATCTTTAAAAACTATTGGATTATATTGCTCAGGGTGTCAAACTCAAGAGGCCAAAATAGTTTTACAATCGAACCCACGGGTCGAACAAAACTATTAAACATCTTCATTATTGGAGCTCAATTTATCTTCATATCTTCATAGTTCAACCAAAACTCATTTTCTACTCACTCTCATGTCGCCTAAGGGCTGGGATTATTTTCAGAGTAATCTGTTCTTTTTTAGAGTTATATTTTAAAAAGTTTGTTCATTTTAATGTAGCGACTGGAGCTCCAGTTGTCTTCATCATTGTCCAAAAAGACACTTAAAAACATCCAAATACATCCATAAACTGCTCGTCTGTGACGTGCATCTTGTATTGAAGCCTCGACATTAAGAATCTTTATGGAAAAACTGAAACAAGTCTTTATTTTAAGATAGTTTCTAGCAGAAGCTAACAGGCTAACATGCTACATAGACAGGAAGTACTCCGGGTACATTTGGCGAGCGCACACTGGAAGTGTAGCCAACAATCACTGAACACAGTTCGCTACAATAAAATGAACAAACATTTTTGTCTATAACTCTAAAAAAAAGAACAGATTACTCTGAGAATAATCTCAACCCTTAGTCCACATGACAGTGAGTAGAAATTTGAAGTAAGTTAACTTTATTTTAACATTATTTGATCATTTTAACTCTTTGTGTTCACATCCCTCTTTCCTCCCCCTTATCTTACCTTAAGGCCGACATCTTTCATGTGTCACCATGTCGACACGATCGTTCATCCGGTAAAAGATGATTTTAGGAATGAAAGCATAAAAACCTTCTTCTGTTGACTCTGAGAGTCTCCGTGAAGCAAACAGACTCTCTGTCAACACGGAGCCTCCCTGCCGAGCGTCGGGTCCCGGGGCCCGACTATCATCACATGACCGGTGGCACCGACGGTCTCGGGCGTCTCGGTCGGTTTGTGATCGCAGACGTGGTTCTGGGACCTTCGACGACCTTCTCCGTCTGAGCTGTTGCCGGTGAATTATCTTCCTGGATGTGTCGCTGGGGTAAGGTAAGGTAAGGTAAGGGTCACAGGTCACACGGCTCCATTATTGCTGTCGGAACTCAGTCCACGGCACCTATAGAAGCTGCCATAGAAGTCCAGCGATAGATGTTGTGTTAGCTCTTGGCTACATTCAAAAAACAAAATTATATATAGTTTAGTTACAGTTAGAGGGTGTACAAATATAACAAAGAACATCATTTTGTCTATAAATGCTTAAAAGTGTAATTATTTTTGTTGTACTACTTTTTAACTTTGTGTGTTTTTAATCTTGGTTCACAAACACTTGATTTATATAAATATAAGATCTCGGTTTGTCCTGGTTTATCAAACACTCCATTTATTCAACATTTTATTATTATTTAACATTTCAATCCGTTATAAAGTCTCTGTTTAATTGTGAACAATCATAATTAAATACTTAACTTATCTTAAGGGCGACTAATGTACATGAAAGTGTGTCTTAAATAAATCAGTGTGTGTTTGTACAAAACTCTCTTTTCATTGAAATATTGACATTAGAAAATGACCTTAAGCTCCGCCCACTGAAAACACTTTCTGGAGATGAAATCTTGTTGACCATAACCCCACCCACTCTGCTGTGATTGGTCAAACATCAAGGTTTGTCACCGCGCGTCATCCATCCCGGAAGTCTCCACCACCAAGGGACTCGTTGTGTAAACAAAGCGGGCCGTGATGACAGCTGACTGGAGGAGGAGTAAAGCCATTATTACGTCATAATGGACTCTCGTAACCTCTCGTTCGCCCAGATTTCAGACTTTATAAAGTAATAAGTTGAAACCATGGTCGTGATGAGGAACTTACTGCGTCTTGGAGAAGAAGATTCAAGATTTGAAACACATGAGTCAGGAGAGTTTCAAATCAGTTGACCTCAAAACTCTTAAAGGTCACCGTATCAACATTAATATTCAGCTACTTTGGCGGTAGCATTAAGCTAACCTCCTGTTTAGCAGAAGAAGAAGAAACCAGATCGGAGGTTATGTTAAAATGATGGACGAGGACTATGAAGACGACCTTGAAGAGGATCACTTTTAAAAAAAACACTCCAGGACGAGCACGTTCTAGTCAGGAGACCAGAACTCATGTCACGGTTCAGCATAATTCCACAGAGATCTGCCGGGAAACGAAACCTTCCAAACTGAGCTCAAGCCTAGAAGGTGAGGAAACTGTCCAAGAAAAACAACGAGCCGCGGCACAAAACTTCCTAGAGCACGTGTGAACACCAGGGCGATTGATTTGAGCCGCAGACGAGCACGGCCAGATGCCGGTGCGTCTCGGCCCTGAGCGAGTTGCTGATAGGTCGGCAGGTCACCCACCCACCCACTCCTCATTTCCCACACTGCCCTGCTGACATGGCAGAGATGGAACCGGTGGGTAGGCGTTTTGCTTTTTCAAGGTGAGGCTCGGGGTCAAGATATGTCTTCATTATCTCCAACTTGGTCTGAGTTACAAACTGTAAATGTTGGTTTCACTTTGGCTGTTGTTCCCAACACCTGGTCGATACTGGACCGCATCACGCCTGGAACACATGACCCGTCTCACCCTCAGCCGATCATTAACAAGTTGTAGCTCATCCTCGTTTATTAGCGTTCTTATAGTTGGAAGCGTTTTTACATAATAGATCATTAGCTGGAAACCAACTTCCTGTCAAATCTTTCAGACCCAGAATTTATTTTTATCGTTTAAAATAATAGAAATACAAAATCTCTGTGTGTGTACTGGGGTGAGACGGGGAAGGGATGTGGTGGGGTTTGAGTTTTTGAAAATAAACCTGTGATTTAGATTTATATTTGAATGTATATATAAATGTTTTTATTCAATGTCTTCACTCCAGGATTTTTTTAGTTTTTGTCTTTCTTTCTTTTTATTGAATATTTGGATTAAATCATTTGTACATTGAAATAGTTTTTTTTTGTTTTTAATTTAATTACAGAATCTAAATATCTTTAAAGTAAATCAATTATTTATTACACAGAGTTTCATGTTCCAATTTCAATAATTACAAAGTAAAGTTTTCTAAATTAAATATCTTTAATTCATAGCCTTTTAATACAATATAAAAATGTTGGTATAATAATTATACCAGACAATATAATTGATCAACCTTTCAGTCAATCATGGTGGAACTAACTTTAAAAATATATTCAGTACATACAGTGTTATTTTTTTTTCTCAAGCAATGTTTGAATGAAAATATATGTACTGTATTTATATATTATTTTAAAGACAAAGGTTTCTGTTTTAAAAAAGCCATTTCATTGTAGTTAAACGTAGGGGAAACAAAAATATGTTTATAATTGTAAATAAATCACAAGCGGAGATTAAAATAAACAACAACTCAACAACAATAAAAACTAATCTTGTTTTTAATTAATTATCATTGTTATTCTATCACTGATACTTTATCGAAAATTCTTCCATAACATTTTAATTCGTTTTCTAGTTTAAAATGAAAGAATATATATCTAATTGCAAATGTATGCATGATTTTATTATCAATAAAAAATACCCTTTTTTTTGTATATATATATTATTAGTAAATATTAAAGTGTTTCGAGATAGAGACATCCAGAGGAAAAGATATTCCTTAACTGGCTATTGTGAAATAAATACACGCTTAAATGTGTATATAAATACATGTATTACCTGAAACTCTTTCAACAAATTTTCTCATCTTGTTTTACATCATAATACGTGTATTTATTTCACAGTAGACATTTAAAGGACGGACCTTCACCCTGGATGTTTCCAAACACTTTATTATTAAGTAATTATGGCGCTCCTGGTATTCCATAGTCAGGAGAAGAAAACCTGAAGATAATGCGACGTGTTCTTCGACTCATGTTCAAGTGTGTCATTATTTGAAGAGAAAGTTCATGGAATGCGGTCATACATGCTACACCGGCATTCTAGTCACGGACCGACCTTCAGATAAAAACGGTGAAAATAAATCGTACACGTGTTTACGTGTTTACGTGTTTCACTCATTTTCACTCATTTACAGGTTTATTTTTTTTAATAAACTTCACTTAAACAAACGTCTTGACGTGTCAAGAGCTACAAGCTACTTTTACTTTGGAGAAAATAACAAGTTTTGTCAACAAAATACATTGGATTGAGGAACCAATGGTTTAAATTATTTTTTGTTTTTCTTCCGAAGCTTTGAGTTTTAACAGTTTCATTTAATCGGACATCATTTTACATTACACACTAATTTAAAAAGGTTTAACATTTTCAACTTGTAATATGACAAGGAGTTTGATAAAGATTTGATTAAAGTTTGATAAAGATCAGTCGAGGTTGAGGATATAACGTGACCTATTTTGACATTTAATTTTATGCCCTTGTGGCAGTTTTGTATGGAGTTTGAATTGGTTTCTTATGCTTGTGTGGATTTTTCAAGGCACTCCGGTTTCCTCCCACTGTTAAAAAGTGCATTAGTTGAATGATAATCCCCCAAATATCTGGCTCAGGCTCTGGATTCATCGTGGATTCTTCGGAAAAACTTAAAAATTGATGTGTATGTATCTAAGGTCGACTCACTTTATCTGTGTAACACTGTGAGGTGTGCGTTTGTGTGTGTTTGATGCTCAGATAAAGATATTTTCGGAAAGAATATTCTATTTAAATGTATTTTAAGTGACTCACAATGTATTCAATATTTATGTGTCGATCTGTGAGTTGTGTTTCAATATTTCTGTGTTGAAATTCAGAGACAAAGATCTCAGCGTAGGAACAGACCTTTAGTGTAAGAAAAACTTTTTAGCATCAAACAAAATTTGAAGTTAAATACGACAATATATGTTTCAATAGACTGACGCTTTACCTTCAACCGATCAAGTGGCTTAAGTCAGTAGAAGTGCCAAAAAAACATAGATTACAATTATATATTGTGATGTTTTCGTCATCGATACTGTATCGATAGAGTATCGATACCTGGCTTTCAAATGATATTTTAATTTATAATCAAAGTTCATTTATGGTTTATTCCTTTATAAACATGTGTGTAACATAATTATAACTATTTACAAATAACTATTCAAAATTTTGACGATATTGGTTGTGTTGCAATTAAACTTCTGGCCTCTAGATGGCCACAGTCATTACAGCTACAGCTACAGGAATGAAAGGAAATTTCACAATATCCTGGCGATGACTGAGGACGAGAGGATACAGTCGACTCCAGCAGCTTTTAAAAGCTGATGTTTGGACATATTTTGGTTTGAAAACAAATGAAAGCAGTTACGACTTCGTCAAGAGTCATGTGGTCTGTAAATACTACAAGACCAGAGTCAAGTACTCGACAATACTACACATATATCCTTGTTACTACACTATCACAACACAAGAGTCAAGTACTCGACAATACTACACATATATACTGGTTACTACAGTATCACTATATAATATAATGTACATAATAATAATTTCCTTGCCCCTGTAACGTAATACATACAATACACACTTCTAGTACACACATGACACATTTTATTATAAAGGACCAAAAACATACTAAAGTGCTCGAGTGGAAACCAAGATTATTATTAAAAGCTCCTAAAACTAGAATAACAATCTCTTAAAAACCCAATACATGCCAAAAAAACAACCTTTTTTTTCATTCATTAATGATGAGTTATAAATAGACCCAATAAGAAAAGATGATGCATTTCACAGTTGTCAGACACTTTTGCACTTAAAAAAACATCCACTTGACTGAGTGCAAAAGACAAAACCATTAGAGGTGATGCAAACATTTAGTCACCTGTGTGTGTGTGTGTGTGTGTGTGTGTGTGTGTGTGTGTGTGTGTGTGTGTGTGTGTGTGTGTGTGTGTGTGTGTGTGTGTGTGTGTGTGTGTGTGTGTGTGTGTGTGTGTGGAGGGTTGAGGCCTATTTTTAAATGGCAAAAATTGGTCTAAGGACACACAACAGATTGCTGACTCCCGCCATCATCACAATGGTTCCTGCTACACCCCGATAAGAGCCAATTTAGTCAATTTAGTTTGGCAGCTGCAGGACGGCTGCCTCGCGCTCGCCAGCGTTTATTGGGAATTTATCGCCGCATCAGCACCAAAAAACTCCTTAATTCGTCCACGACAATATCGCTAATTTCGGCCAGTTTTCGTGGCGATCCGACGAGCTGTCGATGTTGTTGTTGTGAGTCAGCGCCTTTTGTTCTGCTGGATGACTTTGGTTTTCCACGCTGACTCACGCATAAATACTTATTGACACAGAAACGGGCAAAAGAAAAAACACTCGTAATGGAAGCTTGAAAATGTTCGACATGTTGATTTTGAGACGCGCTCTTGTTTACCGACGCTCCTCTATCTTCACTCTTTCTCTCGATCGTTCCTCCCACGCGGCCGCGGGAACAAATCGGAGTCGGAAAAATAAGGTTTAAGTTGAGTATGGGATGGAAGTCGAGGAGGTTCGAGGATGAAGTGTGAGTTTGGCTCAGTGAGAGCAGCTGTATAGAGGACACTGTGGGTGGAAGTGGTAGAGTCGTGGGTGAGCTCAGAGTTTAACTGCCAACACTCTCTGGTCTCTCAAACTGTCCGTCACACACACACACACACACACACACACTCACACACACACACACACACACACACACACACAAACAGGAGGTAGCGTTCGCTGCGTTCGTTGTTTTGGTATTTTTTTGCTGTGAAAACTAAAGCTGTCCACATTAGAAATTCATAAAAATTCTGATTTGATCGATTTCAGCAGAATTTCTCAATAGAAAACACGACTAGAGACAAGTCGTAACATCACTGGTATAATGGAAGCACCAGACAGAACCAAACGAGTACCGAGCTACTCGACGGATCGATGTCAGGTGATCGTCTGCCTGTCACGTGATTGGCTGAAAAGTTCCTGTACTTTCCTTGTATTGAATGTCACGATTATACCAACATTTTTGATTGAATTTAAAACACTTTGAATTAAATAATATGAAATTTAGGAACAATATCTTAGGAATTAGAAAATCCAACTCTTTGTTTACATTGTTTTCAAATTACTCCGGGTACTCCGGTTTCCTCCCACGGTCCACAAACATAAAGAGGTTGATTAAGAACTTGGGGGAAATTGTCCATAGGTATGAGTGTGTGTGTGAATGGTTGTCTGTCTTCGTGTGTCCTGAGACAGACTGGCATCCTGTCCAGGGTGTCCCCTGCTTCTCACCCAATAAAAACTGGGATAGTCTCCAGTCTCCCCACGACCCCCCCATAAGTTATAAAGTGGTAGAAAATGAATGAAATAAAAATAATGAATAACAATCAAGAAAGATGGCGTAAATACAGTCAAATTGCACACTTTGAATCTCGTTTTAAAAGAGGGAGAGATCAAGGTGGGTCAGAAAACATTTGTTAACGTCTTCTTTCATTTTTCTCATGCGTTGCTCAAAAGCAGTGGGTGGGACTGTAAGGGTGGGGGGGGGATTATCTCAGTCCTGGCTGATTCATGAAGTCAATGGTAGGTTTTAGGGGACTTCCACCATGATAAATAATAGGATCTGCAGATCCTGAAATAGCATACCCCCCCCCACCCTCCTCCCTATCCTCCCTATCCACCCCTCCACCCTTGGTCCCTGTGGTCCAGTCTTGTGAAGCTCCCGTCCGGCCGTCACTTTTCCAAGCGATCCCCTCCCTGTTGCCTCCGCGTTCTGGTTAGCATGCTGGCTAAATCTGTAGCCATGCGCCTGTAATTAAGCTGCGCTGGATTGAGTGCAGCACACTGGCAGCTGGCAACACACACACACACACACACACACACACACACATGCACAGACTCACAAATACATGCAGGGGGGACTCGGAGGAAAAAAACAGTTACATGTGGGCAGAGAGTCCTTTTTTTGTCTCCTGTAAATTGAGGTTACACAAGGACGGTGAAAAGCGATTTGACACGTAACGATCCCGGTTTTTTTATCTCTTTTGTTTGATCACATTGTGACTTTTATAACACCCTGAACCATTCAACAGTTTTACTTCCTCTTAATTTTTTTGTTCCTAAAATACCCTCGTCTTTCTTCCCGACCCATCAGTGGAGTGGAGAGTAGGCAGCGTTTAAAAAAAGCAGTTATGAGAGGTTTTTGGACTTGAAGCTAAACATATTCTAAACTTCTTTGGTTGGACGAGATGTTACCTCACATCAGGCGCCTCTCAGTGAGGGGGCACATGCAGCACACAAGGAAACATCAACTCCCGCAGAGGTCGGGACCAGAACACGCTTCAGATGCCGGTTTCGGTGGGAGGCGATGTAAACAAACCCAAAAAAAAAAAACGGTCGCTTATTGCTCACAGGAAAATATGAAAGCAGATATAAACACAAACACACCCTCAAAACCAAACGATGGATTCGGACGCACAGAGGTTCTTCATTCGTCTTCAATTCAATCGAAAAACTCACTATAAACCTTTAAAACATTTATATTCTCAAACAATCTATTTACTCTCTCAAGGACCTGCAGCATTTTCATTGATTTTCTGAAGATTAAATCTTGTTTACTGTAACCACACCCACTCTGTTGTGATTGGTCAAGCGTGCAGGTTTGTCACTGCGGATCATCACTCCAGGGAGTCTCCACCTCTAAGGGATTCGTTGTATAAACAAAGCGGGGTGTGAAGACAGCTGTCTGGAGGAGGAGTGAAGCCATTATTAGGTCATAATGGACTCTCGTAACCTCTTGTTCGCCCAGATTTCAGAGAAACTTTATAAAGAAATAAAACATGGTCATGATGAGGGACTTACTGTGTCTTGGAGAAAAAGATTCAACATTTCAAAAATGTGATTGAGTCAGGAGAGTTTTCACAATAACTAATCACTATTATTAATAATTAAAACAAGTAGAAGGACCTTTTTAAATAACAACTTAACATTTTTTTAAACCTGAAAACTTAAAATTGAATTTTAAGTCAACAATCCTCTCAGTAACAGTGAAGCTGAACAGCTTGTATTGTTTTTGATTGTTAAAGCACTTTGTGACCCTCGTCTAGAAAGCCAACCAATAACACGGCCGAACAAGACCCCCTTCATGAACCCTATTTTGCTAACTAATGCACATTTGGTCAAAGACTTATCAGTTAAAGCAACACTAACCTTTGTTCCTTCATGACACGCTCATATCTTGGAAGCAAACATTGTTTCTCTCCTTATAATGCTAGAAAACCTACTGAAAATGTTGATATAAAGTTTGTAGTTAATCTTTCCAAACTATCCACAAAGAGGATGGGAAGGATAAAAAAAGTCATGATGAAATACTGAATCTAAAGTACTGTAGCGACCATAAGTTGTCACTAAATTAAAAGGAGTGTGTAGAAGGGCATGATGGGAGTTGACTGTTTTGTTGGCACCATAAGTAAGGTGGGTGATGTAATTAGTGCCTCGCTCTTCATTATGTGGTGTGTTACAAGTTTAGCTGCTTTTCAAACAAATTATCTGTTTGTAACTTTTGAATGTCGCCTGTTACAATATGTTTGGAAACTGTGTGGAAAGTAGGAAAATCTGGCTTTAAAGCTCATAAGTAATTCAACTTTACATGAGGAGAAGAAAGAACATACATGTATTTAATTAATAATATAAATGTTCACTTTAATTGAGTTGTTCCCACTCATTGAATGAACCTGTTTCAATTTAATTCAATTTTATTTAAAGTGTCAAATCATAAAAAAAAGTTATCTTAAGGCACTTGTACATGTAAAATGTATTTGTTTAAGAAACATATATTATATTAATATATATATATATATTAATTTGTCCTTATCTTAATTAGTATTTAAAAATACAAAATACAGTGACATTTCATGATATCTAGATGTGTTGTCAACTAGTAAACACAAACAAATGCTTTCAAGCTAATCAGGCTAAACAATTTATATAAATATAAATAAAGAGAAAATTGAGTAATTTTACAAATATTATATACTTTAACGTTTAGAAGGTAATATCGATGTATATGTTGTACCCTTTTATATACTCTATAGCTAGTACCACTATGTATATAACAATTGTTTGTTTTAGGAATTCTTTATTTGCCCTGTTCTTGCCTATTATTTTCAAAAGTGATGTGTTGATGAAGCATCATGAAACAGCTGGTGAGGTATCATGATACAATGTCTTTATTTTTCAAAAGGCCACTAGATGGCCTAGTCTCGTTAAAATAGTAGTGTCAACAATTATAAAGTGGAGAGTGCCGTCTGGTGTCAACTGTATCATGATAGAGTGTCTATAATACACAGCTGTATCATGATACAGTGTCTTCAATACAGAGCTGTATCATGATAAAGTGCATTCAGTATACAGCTGTATTATGATACAGTGCATTCAATACACAGCTGTATTATGATACAGTGCATTCAATACACAGCTGTATTATGATACAGTGCATTCAATACACGACTGTATTATGATACAGTGCATTCAATACACAGCTGTATCATGATACAGTGTCTTCATTACACAGCTTTATCATGATACAGTGTCTTCAATACACAGCTGTATCATGATACAGTATATTAAATACACAGCTGTATGATGATCCAGTATATTAAATACACAGCTGTATGATGATACAGTATATTAAATACACAGCTGTATCGTGATACAGTATATTCAATACACAGCTGTATCACGATACGGTGTCTTCAATACACAGTTGTACGATGATACCGTCTCTTCAATACACAGCTGTATCATGATACGGTGTATTAAATAAACAGCTGTATCATGATCCGGTATATTCAATACACAGCTGTATCATAATACAGTATATTTAATAGACAGCTGTATCATGATACAGTAAATTAAATACACAGCTGTATCATGATACAGTATATTCAATACACAGCTGTATTATGATACAGCATATTCAATACACAGCTGTCTCATGATACAGTTTATTCAATACACATCTGTATCATGATACAGTATATTTAATACACAGCTGTATCATGATACAGTATATTAAATACACAGCTGTATCATGATACAGTATATTCAATACACAGCTGTATCATGATACGGTGTCTTCAATACACAGTTGTACGATGATACAGTGTCTTCAATACACAGCTGTATCATGATACGGTGTATTAAATAAACAGCTGTATCATGATCCGGTATATTCAATACACCGCTGTATCATAATACAGTATATTTAATAGACAGCTGTATCATGATACAGTAAATTAAATACACAGCTGTATCATGATACAGTATATTTAATACACAGCTGTATCATGATACAGTCTCCTCAATACACAGCTGTATAAAAAAATAAATAAATAAATAAAATAAGTTTTTTCAATACACAGCTGTATCATGATCCAGTATATTAAATACACAGCTGTATGATGATCCAGTATATTAAATACTCAGCTGTATGATGATCCAGTATATTAAATACACAGCTGTATCATGATACAGTATATTCGATACACAGCTGTATCATGATACAGTATATTCGATACACAGCTGTATCATGATACAGTATATTCGATACACAGCTGTATCATGATACAGTATATTCGATACACAGCTGTATCGTGATGATCCTCAAGGGTATAAAACTCTGCTTCATTGTCCTGCTCCATGAACGGCTCAAACCACACATACTTAGGACACAACAGTTTACAAAGTAACAAGTAAAACGAGCCGTTATATTGGGTATGAAATCAAAGTGTCCAGCTCAGTAAAACTACCATGAGGATGTTTAAATAAAAGACTTCCTGTCCTTCCAGCACCGTGTGTTTTTGCCTCTTGCTAACGGTCCGCTGCCCATAACTTGCTCTTTTGTGGTTTATAACTGGCTGCTTGTTTCTGACAAGAGACTCTCATTCCCTGTCGAGATGAAAGACTCGGAGGCCAGTCATTTGTGTCGGCCTGCGGTTCCTTCAACGCCGCCAGAAGACGCGAACTCCTCCGGTCCCTGTAGTCACATGCCCCCTTCGTGGTGGAGCTATTTTAGCCGCTCTGAACTGCAGAACCCACAACCCTCCGCTGACCAGTGCCCTCTCCTCTCTGCCGGCCATAATGATCATGTGGATGTTGATAGACTAAAGGGATTATTATCATTCACTATATATACTTTTATATTGTCACGCCTGCAACTGACTGGCTGGAGACCATAAACAAGCCATTATAAACAGTGAGAAAATGTGTAAAACGGTTTCTTCTTCAGGGTTTTCGACTCCAAAACAATCGGACGTCTCGGTATAAGAGAAATATCTCGTCGTATAACTGATTCCTGGCCACTTTACTTTTGTTTGATCACATATGCTGACAATTAGATGCCAAATACTGTTGTTTTAAAAAAGAAAAAGGCTGATTTTAACGTTAAACAAAATTCATAATTGTTCATTATAACCTGGAAGATTTCACCATCAGTGTTGATCATCAATCTGGAAACAAGCTCCACTTTTCACATGTCTTCTTTACTTTTTTTTATTTTTCTCCTTGCATTTTAATCTATAAACTACAATTGGTTAGTGTTTATCACTTCAGATGTTTTTCAGTCCAATATAATGTTTTTATCTCTATCTGTTCCCATGGAAAACATACCTTTAAATAGAACTTCTATTCCTGGGATTTGTTATCAATCAAGAGTTTTCTTTCAAAGAGCATGAACTTGGTTTCCAAATTATGGATGAAGCTTGATTTATTTGATAGTCTTGTTTCTCCCTCAGAGCTGGAAAAAGGTCCTCGTATCAGCGTCGTTCTTACCAATACTGGACTATGACGATGTGGTCTACAAGTGACCATTGGATGTCTCTGGTCTATAAGGATTTTCACTGCTTGGTTCCCGCAAATCTAAGCACTTTTCTTAAAGGGCACCTAATGTGAAAACCCAACTCTTATTCAATTATTCACATGTTGTAAATGTTGAAGTCGTCCTCTTCAAAATGCAGTAGATCATTCATCGTGAAGTTTCTCCGTTTAGAAGTTATTACTTAATAAAGTTCTGGTCTAAAATCTCACCAAACGAGATTATGCTTTGAATTAAACATTCTGACATCACTCTGGTGCAGGTGTCTCCCCTAGAAGCCCTAAATCAGTGAAAAACCTACATGTTAATAAATATTTATGTAAACATGGTGAGAGTTACTTCTGCCTTTAGGTGTTTTTGTAACGTGTACATTAAGCAGCAAACCTTATTTTTATTATTCATTGTTAACGTACAAAACAGGAGTTTTAGGGTTGAGTTTAAAATTGACGTTAGTCCTTGAATGCAACTCGTGTTTTTGTGACCAATCAGAGCAGAGTGGGCGTGGTTACGTGGACGAGATTTCTTCTCTGAAAAAACAGCGCATTTTAAGTGGGCGGGGCTTAAGAGCGTATTTTCTAATGTAAATATCTTTATTAAATGAGAGTTTTGTGCAAAAAGAAACATACTTAAGGGAGTATAATAGAGGTCCAGGATCAATTTAAGACACACTTAAATCAGCACATTAGGTGCCATTTAAGTGAACAGGAAGCCATTATACCTTCGAAATATCATTTGAATATAAATGACTGAAATAGGAAAAAACATATTTTCAGTTTCTCTGCCCAGGCTTCTTGGAATACTCTGAACTAAAACTGCAAACTTTGATTCCACTGGAAGCTTTTGGCTCCTTCTTAAAAGACAACGGAAATCCACTGAACAGTAACTATGTTTTTAAATTGTTACTGTGACCACAACTCCTGCACTTTGTGTTCCTCTGGTTGCACTCTTGTATTTCAGAGGTTTTATTTGTAGTCGTTGCCTTTCTTTTTGTTCAGCTGTGATGTGAGCTGTTGCCTTTGCCAAGAGATCTTGATCTTCTGTTGGTCTTTTATTGGATTAAATAAAGGTTAGAAAAGAAGAAAAACAAACACCAAATGCACCAAACGCTACCAGGACCCGACTGGTTTCTGACAAGAGAATCAAGTCCTGCCATCTCACAGCTCAAAGATCGGCTCAAACTGGAGGGCGAGGGTCTAATGTCAGTGGAGAGTCAGAATGGATCTAATGTGCAAGTATGAAAAGAGACTTGGACTGACTTCTCTATCAGCTCAGTTTGTTTAATTGTGTTCAGCTTTTTTGTTTCTCTTTTTCTTGAATTTATTTTTCCGTGCTTTAAAACCTGAGCTTTTATTGGCGTCGAAGATGTGACTCAGTTACCGCAGTAACCACATCGTAGCTCGAGTGTTTGTCGCACTAATAAACTCTTTATGGACTTTACGTTCAAACCAGTCGTTTGTCGTGTTCGGTGTGAACACACCTTTAGTATCTCCCAGTCACGACCTCCGTATCTTTGAACCACATCAAACTACGCTTCCCTTTTCTTTCTGTGGCGTCTGAGGCGCTGGTTCTGAACCGTACATGTTTGCTGAAACTGTGCTGAAATAACTGAAAACACACAAAGCTTTTTGCTTTTCCGATTTCCCACAATCTGCTCAAATACTCTCCATAAAATATCGATGCACTTAGGGGTGTGTTTTGGCAGCAATCTGGCGAGACAATACGTATCACGATACAATGTATTTGTAGTATATGTATTAAAAGTCGTTACTGCTTTCATTTGTTTTGAAACTAAAATATCAGCTTTAAAAGCGGTTGGACTCGACTGTATCCTCTCGTCCTCAGTCAAAGCCTGGCTCTTGCCCTTGTTCCTTTTTCTACGGATGCCGAATGACTGCTGCCTTCTAGTGGCCGGTAGTTTAATTGCAACACTAAAAAGAACAAAGGCGGTGAATATCTGCATCGTACATTTTAAGAAATGTAACTATTTCGTTTTTATAAACACTTTATTGAAATGTAGACTATAAAAAATTAAATAAAATGATTTTAAAATCAAATCGTATTGTAATAAAAAAATAAAAGATGATACAGTGCTGTTAATGTATTATTTAAGTGTGTCAATATTTTCCTACAGCCTTAGTTAAACTCAAATATTGCGATTTATTTTCCCATGCAATACCATATCGAAATGAAACCTCACTGTATCCATTTTATTTCTTCTCTTGTCAAATACAAATATTGATTCCCCTGTTTAAATCCAGCATTATTATTAAACATGCAACAAATTTTGTGTTTACTATGCTATGACAGTTTTCCTGCTCTTCCGAAAATATCTTTTTTCAGGCATTATCGCGATATATCGTATCGGTGCACCAGGTTCTTGCCAATACACACTCCTACTACCCATGTATTAGAACCAGAATCAAAAACTTTTATTGCCACATTTGTTTTGTGTTGACATTACAGAATAAAATAATAAAACAATATGAATGAAATTAAATGCGATGAATGAAATACAATCAAATATAATAAAAAAAGAGACATTGTGGTAAAGTTAAACGTAACATTAAGTAAGTAAATATCAATAATAAATAAATAGAATAACACGTTAATTATCATTGAGGTTTTTCAGATATGCGAAAGATTTATTTTGTATTTTAAAGTGTGATCAACGGCTATTAACGTATGCAGATCCAACAGTTAACTGTGGACAAGAAGAAGAATAAAATAAGGAAAAGATCTTTGATTTAAAAAGAGTTAAAAAAGAGAATGAAGACCTGCTGAAGTTTATATTCAGTCCTGACTACAGCGATATATACGCGGGACGAAAAGCGGGAACGATGAAGTCACAATTCAATAAAAGCCGACGATCGAGTAGGATTTCGGTCGACCCGCTTTTTTTGAGTCGTCACACCGAATGTCCCTCACTGACGGTTGCCCACCCGAAGCCCTCCCACCTCCTCTCTCGGTGGGTCATCCGAGCCCAGGGTGTGTGGGATGTTGCTGTGTTTAGAGAGAGAGGGAAAACTGTGTGAAAAGTGTGTAGGAGAGGCTAAGAAAAACATTATGGCCTGGCAGCGGCGTTTGCAGGGAGTGGAGGGTGAGGAGGGGAGCACGGGAAGGGAGTGGGAGATAGGAGGAAGAGGGTATGGGCATGACGAAGGGGAAGGTAGGAGTGGATCTGTGTGGAGGGCGGGGGGGGAGCGTGAGGTAATAGCGTGGTCGGATCATGTTGCCCACTGCTGCAGGACCGGCTTGAAAGACACACGACGGCGTCACATTTATAAAGATGTTGGATCACGTTTGATGGTTCTCTGGAGACCCTCGGGGTCCTACTGTCGTTTCAGTGGATATGTCTGGAGAACAGTAAATATATTTTTCATGAAAATAATCCTGAAGTTTTTCTATGAGGTCATTCATGAAATGGTCGTTTTTGAACATAAATGATTTACCAATATACAGTATATTTACTCTTTATTTACCAATATATATGAAAATCCACTGCAATCTATGTGAACATGTGAAACGTAAACAATAATAATGGCCCGAATTCACCATAAACCACACAAAAATCAACCAAAAAAATTAAGTTATTAACAATAATACTGTTGTCTTGCATTTGAGTTTGGTGTGGGTCGAGTAAAGGGTTCTATTGATTTACAAAAGGTTAAGGAATAAATATAATCTCATTTAATGTTCTTGTAAAAATTATATTAATGAAAAAATACAAATATAATATAAGTATAAATTATTATATTCTATGGCCCCTTTATTGATGTAGCAAAGAACAGTAAACCACACAAATATTTACCCAAAAATAATACCTTTTTGTGGCCCTCCGTGTTTGGGACAAGAAAGGGACTCTCTCTCTCTCTTTGTGCAGAAGTCAGATGGTCAAGGAATTAACCCTTGTTTCGTCTCGGGGTCAAGGTGACCCGAAGAACCCGAAAATAAATGTGTTGTTTTCTCCCTTGTGTTGTCTCTGGGTCAAGATGAACGACCTCCACCACTGAATATATGTACTTATAGAAGCCAGGTAGGTTGTTCATCTTGACCCAGACAAGGGATACCGCAAACACATTTGTTTATGGGTCACCTTGACCTAGAGACAACCCCAAGGATACCACAAAGACATTTGTTTTTTGGGCCTTTGGGTCACCTTGCCCCCAGGATGACACAAGGGAAAAGGTAATCAAATCAAATTTGAACGCGCAAAAAATGGACAAAAATTCAAATAAAAAACTCTGAGAAATGAAACAATCATCAGAAAGACAATATAATAAGTTACAGATCTCTGGTCTAAATTTAATGAGGGGCCCGTGGGCAAAAGTCAGCCGGGTCGAGTCATTTAATGTGGCCCTTAAAAGCTTTGAATATCTTAACTTGTCTTTAAAAAAACAAATATCGAAGAAGATGTTGTGTGAGTCAGTGGTGTCTTCAGAAAGTAACCTGGCTAAAGTTAGCCTAAAGAAAAGTGAGAGTGATATCAAATGAGTTTCCTGTTACAGAATATTCAGTAAATATAATATGTTCACAACTTACAAATTGGATAGTTTATAACAATTTCAACACAATTGTGTGTTGCTAATCTTGCCATAGGTATGAGAGCTAGGCTGATTATATAGAGTAAGTTTAAACTAAGAATGTAAATAATAAATCAAGAATTAAATCTGTAATATCACAAATATTCTAACTTAAACTCATAAAAATGTATGCAGCTCTGATTCTAGCCGGTTCAATATTATACGTACAACAACAATAACTATTCATAAAATTGCCATTGATGAAAATTTGTTACAGGACAATCGACACATTATTATACCCTGAATTTTATCTTTTTTCTTTCTCTCTTTAGAACGAATAAAGGCCTGAAATGGGATTGAGTTTCACTCCCCCTGCGCTAAGAAGTCAGTATCAGTCGCCAAATCCTATCCATGTAAAGCTTGTGAAGGTTGATCGTCTTTTCCTAAACACAGGAAAACCGTAGATTTTCCATCATTTCTAGTGTCTTCAATGCAGTTGGCAGGTGGAGAACAAAACAAATATTTGCATAACATCTTCAATGAAACCATTGAGTTCATACAAACACTCAGATCCACTAAATTAGCAGGAAGAATTTCCTCAAAGAATTCCTGAGACATTGTTTTTCTTAAGGTCCTAAACCTTCTTTAAACATTGCCAAGCAGCATTCAAGGTCTGTGCAAGTGAGACACGGTGCTGAAGCTTTGAATGGTGACGATTTGAACGAGTCTCCTATAGAAGATCCTTCTTTGAATTCCATTATGTTCTCGCTCCTCCAGCAACACAACCTCAGTTAACCTGCCAGTGTTTTTGTGTGGACCAATGTTCCGGATCGTTCCTCTCCGGCATATATATATATATATATATGTTTTCTTTTATGCAGATGAGATGTGCCGCTCAATGAAAACCTCTCACTTGTATGTTAAAAATATTCCCACAAATCGATCCTGCTGAGTCACGACGTTACGAAACAATGGTTGTTGAATCTCTGGTTGTATGTCTATGTGCGACTGTGAGATTCCGACCGTCTTAATGAGCATCTCTGGGTTTCTTAATGATGATGCCTCCTTCCTGTCTCCATGGTGACGCTGTTAATTATATAGTTTTTATGTATGAAAATAGCTGTGTGCTTGACCTCTTTTTAAAACCAACAGGTTGATGAGTTCTTGACAAGATGCTGCAGCACAAACTATCAAGGTATTGTTTTCATCATATTCTTCTACATAATAAAGATTCTACACAAGATCAATGGAATCTGCCTTAAAGTGACGTTCACTCAAAAATGTATATTTATATTTAATGGATGGATGGATGTATGGAATGTTGGAGGGGTGGGTGGATGGATGAACTGATTTATGAATGGATAAAAAAAATGTATATTTTTATTTAATGGTGGAGGGATGGATGGATGATGGATGGATGGATGGATGGATGGATGGATGGATGGATGGATGGATGGATGGATGGATGGATGGATGGATGGATGGATGGATGGATGGATGGATGGATGGATGGATGGATGGATGGATGGATGGATGGATGGATGGATGGATGGATGTATAGGTGGAGGGATGAATGGATGGATGGAGGGATGGATGGATGGGTGCTTTGGTGGATGGATGGATGGATGGATGGATGGATGGATGGATGGATGGATGGATGGATGGATGGATGGATGGATGGATGGATGGATGGATGGATGGATGGATGGATGGATGGATGGATGGATGGATGGATGGATGTATAGGTGGAGGGATGAATGGAGGGATGGAGGGATGGATGGGTGGAGGGATGGATGGATGGATGTATAGGTGGAGGGATGAATGGATGGATGGAGGGATGGATGGATGGGTGGAGGAATGGATGGGTGCTTTGGTGGATGGATGGATGGATGGATGTATAGGTGGAGGGATGAATGGATGGATGGAGGGATGGATGGGTGGAGGGATGGATGGGTGCTTTGGTGGATGGATGGATGGATGGATGGATGGATGGATGGGATGGATGGATGGATGGATGGATGGATGGATGGATGGATGGATGGATGGATGGATGGATGGATGGATGGATGGATGGATGGATGGATGGATGGATGGATGGATGGAAGAAAGAATAAATATTACTCTTGAAATGTCTTCATCACTTCATGTTGACGTCTGAGTCTTAAATCAAACTTAAATTAAAATAGTGTTAAATAAAACTCTTTTATCAACAGTTGTTCATTAAGAGATAAAACCTGATGTCCCGGAGAATTCTTCAAACCTCTCTTTCTCTCTCAGAGAAGACAAGAAGGTGGTGAAAGTTAGTGAGTCGGGCATCGGTCCATGTGATTTTTCCAAACCTTCCAAATACAAAATCAAAAGTATGATGTAGGTGATGTGGACTCGGCCGACACCACCCGCACACGCCCACGCACCCCTGACCTGTGGAGCTGCACTCGGGTCCAACTTTTGTCGAGGGAGGACATTTATCTGGTATGTTGCTGATAACTTCTGGGAAACCATGAACTGATACAAACACTGGAAGAGAAAATGAATTCATGAGAAAAAGAACAAAACCGTGTCACGAACAATGTTTTTCTCCGTCACTGAGATGCGACAGATTTGGTGGACGTGGTGACGACACCCACTGCACAGGTGGTGGACGAGGAGCAGCAGCAGCTTGTGGGTTGAATCGTCTTTATGCATCTTCCTTTTCTTTTCTTTTTTTTAATTGATTTCAAACGTTATAGCACAAAACTTCACTTCCTGTAAAAGTTCTCCTCGTCCTTGACGCGTCTCCTGGAGCGACCTTGCCCACGGATTTATGTTAATAAACTCCGGTTAATGATTCAAATAAAGATAAAAAAATAATGAAACTATAACTTCTCAGGGAGATGCAGAGTCGAGTCATTGTTCTATTGTAGATCCACGGTTTATAGTGTTTGTTTTAGGACCTAATGTTTCCTTTAAACCAGGGGTGGGCAGTTAAAATTCTTCAAGGGCCACATTAACTTCTGTGAATGTTGTTAGGGGCCGTCAGGCAATAAGAAAGACGAGAAAATCCCTTAAGAAAAAGGACATGCGTCATTAGACCGTGATATTTATTAAGATAAATAAGGTGCAATTTTATTCTTGTATATATGAGTTTTTTTCACAACATTTCTTCAACTCACTTTAAAAAATATATTTTGAGGGATTAATATACACTCAAAAAACTACACACAGAAATGAGGGAAAAAGTAAATAAGTGTAATGTGAAAATTTAAATGAATAATAAATAAGAAAATACATTTATTAATGCATTAGAACCATTTAGACATGATCATACTATTATATATTTAATATGAAATAACAATTTTAGCTTTTTTTTTAAAATATGAGATGTAAATGTAATTTGTGTTAAATAATATAATATTAAAGCAAAAAATTCCCCATTATTATGTTATGTTATATTTTTATTTTACTTCATAATATTAACTGAAATGTACAATAATGTGTCTTATTTTAGTGAAATGTCCCTGAATGTAAGATTTGTTTTAACTTATTTTAAATGATACAATGAATGCAAACCTTGAGAGAAGATTTTGAATTTAAAAATGTAAAGTAAAGTAAGTAAAGTAAAGGTTGTTTGTATAGATCTTTCTAGACCAGGGTCACAAAGCGCTTCAACAATCAAAAACAATACACAGTTAAAGTATATACTTTAAAAGATCAAGACACATGAGACAAACACAGGAGTTCCAGAATATATATCATTATCATTAATGAGTTGTTCTAATCCCTTTTATAGTAGATTATTTGTATGTAGAACGGATTTCAATAGGACACCTTGCATTGCGGCTAAAAAGAGAGAGGTGAAAAAAAGATCGTCAAATTCCCTTAAAAGATACCAGGATCCAGATGGTAATCCAGAACATAATCCAGAAATAAATGCAGATGGTCACATTTTTATCACTATTGGCAATTAATTTAGCTCTAATTGCCAAGAAGAGGGAAAAAAAGATCCATTAATCCCTCAAAAGATTCCAGGATCCAGATGCTAATCTAGAAAAAGAATCAGTCCCTTCATTATATAATATGTTATGGATGTACAGAAATAAACGTGGGTTGTCACATGGCTATATTGGCAATGACTCGGATTCCCAACATGCATTGCAACCCTATGCAAATTTAAATTACCAATTGCTTACGTTAAGTATTTTATTTTAAAAGTTTTTGAGGTTCCTATAGGAGTTTAGGGTCATTATATGACTGCAGTTTTACAACAGAATTATATATATATTATATTTTCAAGATTAGAGATGAGCCAGAATTTCCTCAAAATATTACAGGATTCAGATGGTAGTTCAGAAAGAATTCTGTCATATGTCCCTTCATTAATATATTATTAGTTGTTTTATGCTAACAGAAGGACAGATGGAAAAAAAATGTGCATGGTCAAAAGACTCTCTTGAAATCCCAACATGCATTGCAACTGAGCAGACACCTTCCTTGCATTGCATTTTCTATTGTAAGTATTTTCATTTTACATTTTTTGAGGTGCCTATGGAAGTTTAAGGTAATTTTATTTACACCAGACTTAACAAATATTGTAAAGATTAGAGCTGAGCCATAAGACAAAAATAACATCATGAGATCATCAAGAGACTGGTGTTCATATTTAATAAACAAAGCACATACATCCAGGTGTGAGTGTGAAGCTCTCAATTCAGAGGGAAGATCCCTCAAAAGATTTCTGGATCCAGATGGTAATCTAGAAGAAAATCTCATGTTGCTTTATTCCTAAAGTCAATGGTTACACAAAATGATGGACGGACAAATGTGGACGGCCACATGACTCTCTAGGTAATGACTCTCTTGGATTCCCATCATGCATTGCAACCCAGTGAAAATTCAGATCATGCCTTGACTCTGTGCATTGAGTTTTATGGTCTAGAGTAAGTAACACGCAGTAGGAAAATGGAGATCACACTGCAGAGAGAAAAAGATCCCTCAAAAGATCCCAGGATCCAGATGGTAAATAAAAAGCCAGTATAGATGTGGAAACTGTTCGTCTTCGTACTCCTGACCCAAGCATGTTCTCTGACTCCACGCCACCAGAGAAGTCACTCTCTGACATCAATCATGACACCCTCTTATTATGTTGCCATTATGCAGCATTAAGACTTTCACAGCAACACAAAAGGTACACACGAACACACCTAGACACACTCAGATACCGGTTCAGTCTCCCACCCTGCCGTTGCTGCCTTTCATGTCTGTCCCAGTATGACTCTTGACACCCGATCCGAGCCCTCCTCACCCTCCTCACCCTCCTCCCCTCCGAGAACACGTCCAGGTTCCGTGACTGGCATGTTTGAAGGCTTGGCCTGCGAGTGTGTCACTCCCCTCCCCTGAGCACAGGTGGACTTCTAGGGAACGCTGCCCAAATACTTTGGGTTTAGCAGGAGGGAGGGGTGTTGGCTGAGCAAAGGTGGGTGTAGCACTTTTTTGTTTTGTTGTGTTTCTTAGATAACTGTGCAGGCAGAATGGTACCTTTTCACCGGATCACAGACACACCTTCGAAACAAAGTTCAGTCTCACACTTTCACCCGGATGGCTGCGCTGAGAGTGTCGTGAACGTCTGTGGGAAGAAGATTCTTGAAAGGTCAGAGATGTCTCTCAGTTTCTTCTTTGTTGCATCAGATATTAAGGGTGATTTTTGTTGCTAATGTGGAGCCAAGACTTCATGTGCTCTTCAAATATTACTTACTTAATACTTACTTACTTACTTACTTACTCACTTACTTCTTTACTTACTTACTTATTTACTCACTTACTTCTTTACTTACTTACTTATTTACTAACTTCTTTACTTACTTACTTACTCACTTACTTCTTTACTTACTTACTTATTTACTCACTTACTTCTTTACTTACTTACTTATTTACTAACTTCTTTACTTACTTACTTACTTACTTACTTACTTACTTACTTACTTACTCACTTACTCACTTACTCACTTACTTACTTACTCACTTACTTACTTACTTAATCACTTACTTACTTACTCACTTACTTACTTACTTAATCACTTACTTACTTACCTACGTACTTACTTAGTTACTTACTTACTTATTTACTTACTTACTTATTTACTTACTTACTTCTTTACTTACTTACTTACTTACTTACTTACTTACTCACTTACTCACTTACTCACTTACGTACTTACTTACTCACTTACTTACTTAATCACTTATTACTTACCTACGTACTTACTTACTTACTTACTTACTCACTTACTCACTTACTCACTTACTCACTTACTTACTTACTCACTTACTTACTTACTTAATCACTTACTTACTTACCTACGTACTTACTTAGTTACTTACTTACTTATTTACTTACTTACTTACTTACAGTACTTACTTACTTACTCACTTACTTCTTTACTTACTTACTTACTTACTCACTTACTTACTTACTTAATCACTTACTTACTTACCTACGTACTTACTTACCTACTTACTTACTTATTTACTTACTTACTTACTTCTTTACTTACTTACTTACTTACTCACTTACTTCTTTACTTACTTACTTACTTACTAACTTCTTTACTTACTTACTTACTTATTTAGTTACTTACTTACTTATTTACTTACTTACTTACTTACTTACTTACTTACTTACTTACTTACTTCTTTACTTACTTACTTACTTCTTTACTTACTTACTTACTTACTTACTTATTTACTTACTTAATCACTTACTTACTTACCTACGTACTTACTTAGTTACTTACTTACTTATTTACTTACTTACAGTACTTACTTACTTACTCACTTACTTCTTTACTTACTTACTTACTTACTCACTTACTCACTTACTTACTTACTTAATCACTTACTTACTTACCTACGTACTTACTTACCTACTTACTTACTTATTTACTTACTTACTTACTTACTTCTTTACTTACTTACTTACTTACTCACTTACTTCTTTACTTACTTACTTACTTACTAACTTCTTTACTTACTTACTTACTTATTTACTTACTTACTTACTTACTTATTTACTTACTTACTTACTTACTTACTTACTTACTTACTTACTTCTTTACTTACTTACTTACTTCTTTACTTACTAACTTACTTACTTACTCACTTACTTAGATTCTCATATTTACTCACATGTTGTTCGAGCAGGACTCGGTGATAACTTCAGTCATTTCTGAAGCATTTGCAAGAGTCACGAGGGAAATATTTTCTCAATTATATACTTAAGATGCAATATTTCATTTGCCCTGGATCTACCAGGTGTTCCCTAGTTACACCTGACATGGAACCATCTCACTGGTCAACTGTCCTACCTTGTCAAGAGTAGTTATGTATGTAGTTTGTTAAATAATCAAGAACATATTTGAAAAAAAACTCAAAATAAAAATACTTACATTTATCCAATTCTGCTTCTTAAACATTGTCAAGTTTTATTTTTAAAAAAATGTTATAATTATTGTTAAAAATCGTTATATTTAAATATTAAATAAACAACAAACAGAATAAACTTTAAAACCAATTTTCTTCTTTGAGTTTGTTAAACAATTGAGGGAAATCTATCTTTTTTTTTGCAGAAAACTAAAATCTGTTGATCATAAATGAAGAGTCAAAGAATCAAACTACTGCTACAAAAAAGTTAGTAGAGAGTAAACTGTAGTGACCAGGCCGAAGATCCCGAAACGTAAGTGTGTATTTTAAGAGCCTCAGTTCGGCCATGTCATTGTTATTATTACAATTATGTATTTTGAATTTCTTTCATTGTATTCTTCCTATATGTTTATTTAAAAATATCACTTTTTTTATATAAGTATATCAGAGCCAAAAGAACACTGAATGGTTGAATGTGAACCATGATTGGCTTAGAGTTCGATCAAATAGCTCGGCACTCTTTTGTTAGTGTCTGGTGGCAAATACAAGTACAAATTACTTACTTACTTACTTACTGTTATACCAACATTTTTATATTGAATTTGAACGGCTAGAAATGAAAAAATGTTGAATTCAGAACGTTTATTTTTGGAATATTGGAAAAATCAAACGCTACGTGATTTTTTATATATACTGTATATATATATATATATATTTTAATAGAAACATTTTCGAAAAATATACTGCAGCTTGTGGTTTCTAAATTATTCAAAAATAATAAAACCGAACATAAAATCTAATATTTTTAATATAGACGTCAACTATTAAAGAAAAGCTTACAATAAAAATAATTAATGAAAACTACTTTAACTACTTTACTAAGCTAATAAATATCCTTATGGCTCTTATAAAAAACTTTCTCCACATGCATTATTAACTAGGCGTGAAAGACAATATCAATATAAAGATATATCGCAATATTTTTATACCTGACACTGTATCGATAAAAAATGCTTTTTTTAAATATACATTTTAATTCAAAGTTATTTTATGGTTTATATTTCTATAGTGTGTGTATAACAGATAAGCATTCAATGTTTTATTTTACAATTAACACTCAAATATTCACTGCGTTTATTCATTTGCGTGGTGCAATTAAACCTCCAGCCACTAGTTGGCAACATTCATCATTTCCTCCGTGGCAAAGTAACAACAAAACGGGCGAAATGACAGCAATGAGTGAAAAAGAAAAGAAACACCAGAGTCCAGCAGCTTTTTAGGATGAAGTTTGGACTCAGTTTGGTTTAAAGTTAAAAAATAATTAAACACTGACACTGGATATTACATGTTGCTCCAGATTGTTTCTTAATGCACGTCATTGTTAATATAAGTTTACATTTGTTGTTAATATTTAGAGAAGCACTTTCCTACAAACACTTTCACTTTGATTAGAGAAATATTTGCTCATTTATTTGCTGTAAAAGCCAGAAAGTGTTGTTTCTTTGAAATAAAGAATATATCGTTGTTCCTATTGTATCACAATATATCCCAATATATCGTATAGTGACACAAGTATCGTGATACGTATCGTATCTCCATATTCTTGACAATACTCAGCCCTATTATTATCATTTATATACCCATTTAATCCTTCTACATTTCTCTCCTAAAACTGGCCTTCATTTGACTGCACACAAAATTGTTTAATCCATGTCTTTGGACAGAATAATCGAATATTTGTTGTAGGGGGAACATTGTGTATTTGTAGTACCATTGAAAGCTAAGAAGTACATTTAAAAGCTTATCTTCTGATGGAACCGCCTCTTATTAATCGAGTGTTTAACAAACATCTCTTGTGAGGTACGAGAGAGAAAAGATAGAAAACTGTTTTAGTAAATGATTTGAGAGGAACTGAGAGGAGGATTAACTCGAGTTGAATCACAAACTGATGCAACGTCTTCATTCTCATGCGGAGAGAAAGTCGTCTCCCCTCCTGACAGGAGTTTGCTCAAATAACATTGAATGACACAATGTCAACCTGTCAATCACGCACAGGCTGTTAAAAAGTGTTTCTCCGGCGGCTTCGCTTCTCCGTCGAGCCTCCAATCATCTGGGTAATGTGTGTGTGTTTAGAAAGTGTGTGCGCCGCACAATAAGACCTGGATCTGACTCCCTTAGGACTGGAGTCCAGCTTTGGTGGGGATGGGTGAGTAAGCCGCCCCTCACAGATGAATAAAGATGGGAGGAGGCTTGAAGAGGCTGCAGTGGGTGGGAGGACCCGGTCCTGCCAAAAAAGCTCCTTCTGTGGGATTTGTGTTCTTTGCGTTGCATTCCTCATGAAACACAGCGCCAGGCGCTACGAATAGGCAGCTAGGATTTAGAGGAGTCACGCTTTTATTGTCTGGGTAGGACTTTGTTTGAGCCAGTTTTTTGTCTGGTGGTGTCGGTTTAGCTTTTTGTTAACATCGATTATTGTGACATTGTATCCAGAGACGTGTCTTTGGTTCATGATCTACGGGACAAAATGTATAGTAGGAGCGTGTATTTGTCAAGAATCTGTTGATACCATAAGTATCATGATACAGGTTCAACGATACGATATATTGTGATACTGCAGTAACGAGGATATATGTGTAGTATTGTCCAGTTCTTGACTCTGGTGTTGTAGTATTTACAAACCACATGACTCTTGACGAAGTCGTAACTGCTTTCATTTGTTTTCAAACCAAAGTATGTCCAAACATCAGCTTACTGTAGTCGACTGTATCCTCTCGTCCTCAGTAACCCTCGGTATCTCCTGGGATTTCATTATTCCTTTAGGAATAACCTTAAGGTTAGTTTGATTTATATCATAAATCAATACAACATCCTGCTACACGTTGAGACGGTTTTTTAAGATACCCAAAATGCATTGCATCACTGCAATTTCAGATCATTGCCATGAAGTATTATTTAAAAAATTTTCCTATTTTAGTTTATTGATATTTAATGTAAATAAACTAATTTTACATGTGTACTTAGAAGATGTTACAAATAATATTTTAGAAATTAGAGCTGAGCCATAAGCCATCGATAATATTGGGGGTAGAGCTCTAAAAAAAATACACAGAGAAACATCCAGGTGTGGCACCAAATCCAGATCAGAACAAGAACCATATGGTGAGTTTAAATTCCCAGTACCGTATTTTCTGCACTATAAGGCGCACTTAAAAGCCTTTAAATTTCTCGAAAAACGACAGTGTGTTTTATAATCCGCAGCGTCATATATATGAACATAACCTGGTGGGTGACTTGTTTACAAACACTTTCATGACTTTCATGAGCCGACACACCTCACGTCATGGCAGACATCTATGGAGTATGATTACTGCCACCGTTTTTAGTGAGTGTGTCTTGGTTGTTGAACACTCAAAACGTTTATTTTTGAGCAAAATCACTGCTGCGCGCTCAACCAGTCATGTATAAAAGTTTGACTTTATCTGACTGTTTTGTTGACATTCCCTTTAGCGCAGCTTTATCTAGTGGATGCATAACGCAACCACACTCAAACGTTTGACTGTATATGTTATTCTATGCACTTTATAATCCGGTGCGTCTAATAGTGCAGAAAATACGGTAATCTGGAAATAAACGTACAAATTCATGATCCAAGTCGTTTTCTATGTTTGTTTTCTGTTGAAGCCGTGACTGTTTCATAGGTGTCCAAGGTGATTCAATTAAAAACCCCTGCTTTCATATTTAGGAGAGAGAAAAAAAAGTTTTTTGTCGCCCCAGGCTTTTGTGCACCAATGAATAGATATTTGGTTGATGAAAGAGACTCAACATTCAGAGTTTCTTCTTAACTGGTCGTGAAAACTGAACCGTCTGAATCCTCCTGTTGCTCCGTGGAGGGGAATCACATCACGATGGAGAAAGTGTGGTTGTTTACTAAGATACTGTAATACAATATGAGACTTTGGAGGGATTCAATCAAGGGTTGCCGCCCTTGATGACTCTGTGAGCTACTCCAGGATCACCTAGTGACTGATGGTCCTCAGCCATGGATTATACAGTTGCACAGTTTGACAGTGTATTCATCTCAATGTTAGATTCATCTGGAACACTGTCCAGGTTATTGATAGTTTAAAAATGATCACATTTGTGAAGGAGTAAGAGTTTGGGAAAATATTAATACACTTAAAAATTTTCACAATACTCATATTCAAAAGCACTGTTGAAAAAATGTTTATTATTGTGTTATTTTGTATTTCAAATTTCATTTAATTTGTCATATAGTTATTAATGGTTTGTATTTTAACAAAGTGTATCATAATAATATATATATATATATATTTATTTATTTATTTTTAAATAAAAATATTAAAGGTGTTTGTTCATTTTCGTATTGTAATTAAACTTCTGGGAGTACATGGAAGCAGTCATTACATCCTCGGCCGCCAGAGTAACAATGAAATCCCGGAATATCCCAGCGATGACTGAGGACGAGAGGATACAGTTGAAGTTAAAGTTTGGACTTATTTCGGTTTCAAAACAAAAATGTTACGACTTGTCAAGAGTCATGTAGTTTGTAAATTCTGCAACACCAGAGTCAAGTACTTAACAATACTACACATGTATCTTTGTTCCTACGGTATTGCAATATATTGTATATTTGTATGTAATTAGTGTACTAGTTAGTACGTACACTATCCTGATGCATACTAACCTCCAGTGCACTAAGAGAAGTATGTGATTTGAGACACAGCTCAGGTGTTTTCAGTGGGCGGAGCTTAAGATACTTTTCTTATGTCAATATTTCAATGAAAATAGAGTTTTGTACAAACACACACTGATGATACAATAAAGGTTAAACATCACTTTAAGAAACACTTAAATCAACACATTAGCCCTTGAAAAGTCACGTCAAAAGGAGCTCCTTGGCGGAGGTATGCCCGTAAAAATAACTCTTAAGACTCTTAGAACAGTTCTCTGACTGGTCTGTTCAGTCCAGGGTCGATTGAATCTGTAAAACCAGACGACGAAATGTAAGACCAGCTTGTTTTGTCTGATGTTTTTAAAGTGGATACTTATGACGACGAGACACTTGGAAGCGAAACGCTGACAAAAGTCATGACCTCGCGTCCTCCCCCCTCAGAAGATCAGTCGTCACCTTCCGTCCCCCCGGTGGGGCGCCCCTCGCCTCAGCCCGACACCAGCAGGCTCACTGCAGTCCGTCTGGGGTGGATCAAGGCTCGCTGCTCGCTCCACCAGTGATTAGGCAGCAGAAGCAGGCCAGCTCCCCGAACCCACACACTCATGTCTCTGAAACCACATTCCAGCCCCGCGTTCTCTCGCTGCCTCTCACTCACAGGTGGGTGGACCCACTTATTCAACCCAGATCCGCTTCTCTTAGACATTACGAAATCACACGCTTTTTTCTTTTTTTTCTCTCACTCCTTTCTTCTTTCATCCGACCTCCTAATGCCGAGTGACATGTGTTGCTCTGAATATTCAACGAGGTTATCTGAGGTACGCGTGAGATTATGACGAAAAAAACATAAAAAGAGGTAAAAATGCTTCATTCAAAGTCATTAGTGAAGGAAAGAAAGAACTTTTGATAAAAGAGTAACAAGTGGACCGAACCTCACTTCTATTTGTATCGTCAAAGTCACTCGCACAAGGAGACTAAATGTAAACCGAAAACCAGGTCACTGGAAGAACAAAATGTACAAAATGTACCGTATTTCTGTATCATTTTGAGTCAATTAGTGACCGTCCTCTTAAAAGAGACTAAATAGATTCCAAATTAAATCAGTCCGATTTTAATTGATTTAATGCAAATTAAATCATAAATCTTACATCTATACGGCTCACGGAATTGTTTTTCATTGAAGTTAATCTTACGTTTACAGAAGTTTAAATTTTAAATTTCTGATTGTGATGAACTTTTGAACAGTTTGGATCCTTCACGACGCTAACAGGTAAATCTAGGTAGAATTTTGAGCTGACTTTTTTATTTCAAAGCTCTTTTCGGCCAAATAAAATGGGTTTTGAGTTTGACAAGTGTATTAGAACAATGTAAGAGGAGGATTGAAAATCTCCTACATCTTGTGTGACACTGAACGCAACGCAGCCATTCAAGCTAGCAAGGGCATTTTTCAGACCTTTTTTTTTGCGAAGACAATACTGAGGACACTCTTTTTAACTCATTTTAACTGATAAATACTCATTGTTTAATTCCAACATATTGACCAGACTGCTGTCAAAAGATTCATGGGAGCGAAGTCATGTGACTTTACTTTAACTTTTGTCCGAAGCAACAACTGAACATTTGAAAAACGGTTCCCACCAAACCGAAAAGATTGCAAAGCGGACTTGGAGGCCTTGAAAATGCTCTGTGCTCACGTCATCTGTTGGTGATGTGATGACAGACGTGGCAGCGAAACACAACAAGCTTTTCTTCTCCCACGAAGACATAATCACCTCCCGATTCAAAGGACAGACAACGACTTCCATTTACAAATTAAGCTTGTACTTAAACTCTTGTTTATACTTTGCACTCTTGTTTTTCTCAAGGGATCAATTGAGTTTCTATCCAACTATCTAAGACGTAATACGTTCAAATTGAAATACAGAATATGGGAAACTTAGTTTATTTGTTTATCATTGGTTGCAAAATAACAAAACAAAAATAACTGTCACTTGTATGGCCTCTATGCGCTGCTGCTCCGACGGCTCGCTGCTTTAAAACGGTAACATTATAAAACAGTCACATTGAATGTGACTGCTGTGACAAAATGTTAACATTACGATCGTTTAAAAACATATTTCATTGTGTGTCTCGAGTCTGACGTAGCAGGTCTGGTCCATCACACGAGCGGTGCGACAACATTCTTGAATCATGGCAGTTTTTGACCCGATTGTTGTTTTATGTCAAGTTACCACAGGAGCGTCACTCACACCAAAGACCGACATCGCTAAGCAGTCTATGTGAAAATAGATGTGAAAAGATGATGTTATTATATGTTAATCCTTTTCTCCGCATTATTTCCTTTGATCTATGTTCTTTATATTTGCACTTTGTCATCCCTTGCACTTTGTTCTTCTGATTTGCACTTTGTTTTTATGAAACTGTCGTCTGCTGTGAACTGGAAACACAATTTCCCGAAGGAGATCTCCAGAGGGATTAACAAAGTCTATCTAATCTAATATAAAGGCCGAACAAATGTAGATTTACCGAAGAGAAAGTAAGATTTTGATATTGTCTTTTCTTTCTTTGACGCTCAATTCATCTTAATTATCCTCCGCCATCATAATCTGACCCAGGTTTATTCAAAAATACACACTGGCATCTTCATAGCTCAGGCTATCGATATGAACATTCATCTACTATCTCTTCAAATGAGCGTCCGACGGGCGACTCGAATGACCTTGAGGCCCGGATTTGAGTTTAGACGAGATTGACATCAACACAAGTTGGGTTGAGACGAAGCGCTTTACAATGAAGTGGCAAGTGTGTCGTTCTTATTCGTGTTGTTAAGTCATTTTGAAAAACACAGTTTTAAATGAGGATTAATTCATGTTTTTTCTTTCAAAAAGTATTAGAAAATCTTAAAAAATGACCTAGAAAAGACACCGTTGAGCTCACAACTGAGCACTAATTGTTGACCTGCTCATCACACTTATTGTGACACCTGTGTGTGTGTGTGTGTGTGCGCTTGTTTGCCACGCTTGTGTGTGCACGTGTGTGTTTGTGTGTGTACCATGACAGGCATCTGTCTCCCCTGCCCTGCAGCCTGACTGGTTTTAATTAGGAGGTGCCAGAGCGCCCGAGGGCTCTCCTGCGAACACACACACACACACACACACACAAACATGCGTACACACACACTACCCGAGGGCAGACGGAGGCTGTCCCACCAAGGCTGGCCTCGTTCTCGTTATCACTATAAGGAGTCGTCCTCAATCACCCCGTGACCCTCGTAACGTGCTCGCCGGCCTCAGCCAATCAAAGGGAAGCGACGCGTCGAGAGGAAACTTTGTTACGCTGGACTGGGATCGATATCAGTCGATCAGTCGATCAGTCGATCAGTGGATCAGTGGACATAAACATTAGGTTTTATTAGATGTTTCCGACTCACACGTCTGGTTGACTCGTGGAGATTCATCAGCAAACACTTCTGATAAACTGGACTCGTCACCGGTGGAAAGTGTTCGAAGAGGAACTAAATAAATGACAAGAAAACTATAGAAGTATATCAGTGTTATCAGAATATTCAATGATTTGATTTAACGTTTTCAAATGTTAAACTTTGAATGTCTTCCGTTGAACATGTATTTTTTTTAATAATTTCATTCATTTATTTCTATTTTAAAACATTAAATATGTGTTTTATTTGAATAATCAAATAAAACAATTCAAATATTCATCAGAATATTGAATTATTGAATTTAACATTTTTTTAATGTTGAAACTCAATTGTCTTTATTTATTGAAATGTTTTTATTTTTAAGATGTTTATTTGTCCTTTTTTTTTCAACAAATGGAATAGATTTATTTCAATTCTGAAAAGTTAAATATATGTATGTTTAAATAATTATGTTTAAAAATTCAAATATTTATCAAGTTATTGAATGATTTTATTTTTTATTTTTAAAATGTTGAAACCTAATTGTCTTTATTGAAATGTTATTATTTTATGTATTTATTTGTACAAATTGAACTAATTTATTTCTATATTGAAAAGTTAAATCTGTTTTAAATAATTGATATTAAATAATCTGGTATTTAAAAAATGATTGACTTTCGAGCTTTCAGCCAATTATGAGACGTGCAGACGATCATGTGACATAGATCGAGTAGCTCGGTAATCTACTGGTAATGTCTGGTGACACCATCATACTAGCATTTTTTATAAAAGGTTTCTAATTGGAAATAAAATCAATTAAAAAGGCCAGGAATTTAAAAATATTTAATCTAGAACATTTATTTTCTAAAGAAAAAAAAGAAAATTTATAACAATCATTTTTTAACTTTTGCACTAAGAATATAGAAATATAAAGAATAAATATATACATAAACTATTGAATTAAATTAATAAATAAGAGCAAATTCCACCTTTTGATATAGAAAAGATTGAATTAAAGTGTAAAAAATGTCAACACTCATTACATGTATAATTGAACTCTTCAATGTTCTGATGGCTCTGATATACTTCCATCGTAAACCTACGATCTTGTCCTCAGACGCCTGATCGCCGTGACCTCTTGACCTCTCAGGAACGACAAATAGACGCACATATGAGTGTGTCTGAGACTCAACCGGAGTGATTTATTGCTCGTGTGCTTCTCTGCACAGATGCCTCCCTCTTTGAGTTTAAGGCAACACAAGACGACGCTTGTGTGTGTCCTTGGACTTCTGGAGGCAGAAGGTAAACCTGGTCTCTGTGAAGGATCTCTGGAGTGAGGAGGACGACTCTGATCCTGCTTCACTCCCACAGACCAGCACCTGCTCTCTGAGCCACGCATGGCTCGTAGTATTATCGAGGCTCTGTGGTGTTACTCTGTGAGTCTCTGCAGTATTACTCAATGAAACTTTGTAGTATTACCTCGCAAAGCTCAGTAGTATCACTTGTGAGGTTCCTTAGTATAATTCTGCAAGACTTTGTTGTATTTTCCCCACAGGCTCCATTATATTACTCTGTGAGGCACTGTAGTATTACTTCACAAGATTCCCTAGTATTACTTTGCGCGGCTGCATAGTATTATTTCACAAGGTTTTATAGTATTACTCCGCAAAGCTCTGCAGTATTACTCAGCAATGTTCTGGAGTATTACTCCGTGAGGAACTGTAGTATTACTATGCAAGAATTCCAAGTACTACTCCACAAGTTAGTAAAACACGTTGTTTTATTTATTTAATTTAAGGCCCTGTAGAATTATGTCCCTAGTTGCCATGGTATTACTTTGTGATGTTTTGTAGTATTACTCCAGGAGACATCACTATTTCCACACAAGGCTCACTGGTATCACTTCCGTAGTATTACTTGGCAAGAATTAGTTGTATTACTTCAAGAGGCTCCTTTGTATTACTCGTGAAGTTCCGTAGCATTACTTGGCAAGACTTTGTAGTATTACTCCAAGAGGCTCCTTTGTATTACTCGTGAGGTTCTGTAGTATTACTTGGCAAGAATTAGTTGTATTACTCCAAGAGGCTCCTTTGTATTACTCGTGAGGTTCTGTAGTATTACTTGGCAAGAATTTGAGGTATTACTTCAAGAGGCTCCTTTGTGTTACTTGTGAGGTTCCGTAGTGTTATTTGGCGAGACTTTGTGGTATTACTCGTGAGGTTCTGTAGTATTACTTGGCAAGAATTTGTTGTATTACTTCAAGAGGCTCCTTTGTATTACTCGTGAGGTTCCGTAGTATTACTTGGCAAGACTTCGTAGTATGACTCCAAGTGGCTCCTTTGTATTACTTGTGAGGTTCGGTAGTGTTATTTGGCAAAAACTTTGTAGTAATACTCCCTGAGGTTTAATAGTTCGCAGTACTTTACGTGGATCTGTAGGCAGGAGCCTCGTGGAGTACTGGCTACGAAACCTCACAATGATTAATGCACCATATATTCCGGTTTGCCTTGTAGCCCCGAAAAATATATGGTTTATTTTTTGCCAATACATCCATCGAACAAGCATCTCTCTCATCTTTTTAAACTTCCAGGTATAGTTACTAGCAAACTTCAAAGGGTGCAATTTACAATAAAAGCTTATCAATGAAGGGATAGCAGCAGTATCAGGTAGTACATAAAGACACAACTCAAAGTGCTGAAGCTAAAAAGAAAACTTTTTAAAACTGTATTTCTTTCAAAGCATGTAACCTAGGTGACTCCTCAACGGTTGCCAGTCCTCTAGTCTGGTTCGGCACAGCAGGTGGTGGTAAACAGGTACACCAAGGATACACAGATGGACGCAGAAAAAACACTTGTTTTCAGCGTTTCTGATTCATGCAGAGCCAGACGATAAACCAGTCCAGAACTTCATGACCTTCTATCGATCAATGAATTGAGTTCTTGTCTGTACAGAACTTGTTTTACTGTATAAAGCATGTACCTGCGCTGGTAAGTGACCTGCAGTTTTAAAAAAAAAAAAAATGTGTTTCCATTCTGCAGCTAAAAGGATCTCAGGTATAAAAGCTTTTATCGTTGGAACTGTGGTTCGTTTCTTGAGTCGAATAATGCTGGAGAGTAATTGAATTAGAACGTGGAAAAGGTACTTTTACCCAGAGGCCACATTAGACGCAACATCATTAAATATAAAAAAGACAGTTTTTAAATGAATACACCGATGAAAACGCAGAGCGATGGCAGGACTGCAGAAGAAATATACATCAAATTATATGCAAAAATAAACCAATACACATAATTCTTAGCACACGCTGTCCAACGACAATATTAATCAACAGCATTATTAAAGCCGAGCTCTGCTCCCTCATCCTCCTTAGATGCAAAACTAAGTTAACAAAGTAAACTGTAATTGCACTTTAACTTCTCCTCTTCAACACATACTTCACATATGGTTTAAAAAAACTATTTTTACACTGTAAAAAACACCAAAGGTAAGAGTGTAATAGTTTGTTTCTTTTTATTGGTCATTTTAATTTTATTGTGTTGAATATATATTGGCCAATAATGAGAGCACAATTACTATCAAGTACATACAACATTAAAGAAGAAATACTGTCGCTGAAAAATACTGTTATTAAAACATGTTTTTAAAACAAATCGGTCTTTCTTATTTCATTGAATACCTTAAATAGTATTGGCAAGAATCCGGCGTTATGATACATATGTTACAATATCAACGATAACAATATATTGCGATATATCGTGATTCTGTAGTAACAAGGATATATTTGTAGTATTGCCGAGTACTTGACTCTGGTGTTGCAGTATTTACAGACCACATGACTCTTGACGAAGTCGTAACTGCTTTCATTTGTTTTCAAACCAAAATATGTCCAAACAGCATCTTAAAAAAAGCTGCTGAAGTCGACTGTATCCTCTCGTCCTTAGTCATTGCCAGAATCTTAATTTAATGACTGCTACCATGTAGCAAAATATGTCGAAACATCAGCTTGCAAAAAGAGTGACCGTATCCTCTTATCCTCAGTCATCGCCGGATTTCATTATTACTTTAGCAAAATATGTCCAAACATCAGCTTTAAAAGCTGCTGAAGTCGACTGTATCCTCTCGTCCTCAGTCATCGCCAGGATCTCACAGAATTTATTTGTTCCTTTAGCTGCGTAGGACGTAATGACGGCTGCCATCTAGTGGTCGGAAGTTTAATTGCAACAAAAAAATGAATAAAACGCAGTGAACATTTACATTGTATTTGTCAATTATAGTTATACGTCTTAAAATATTGGATACATTAATACAAGACCTTATATTTATTTTTGAAATTACAAAACAATTGTTAAAGAATATAATCTCAGGGCCTGTGTTTTCTTGCACGTGTGGATACAGTATTATGGCCTGTAGATCAGTGGTCGTGGTGTTATGACGGTGCAGTCCTGTCGCACAGGTGGCACTTCTTACTCTCCTGTGACGGCAGCAGCGCGTTCAGAATAGACAGATCTTATACCGTGTTGTTTTTCTGGCCGTCTGTCTGGCCTGCTAGCAGTTAGTGGCTAACCCCGTTTATATATACGAGATGCCGATGTGAGCTGGCCTCCACTCTCGCCCGGCACAGAACAGTGTAAACCACCGGGCTGCGGTTTCAGCCGTGCTGCGTGTTTGTACCAGGGGGAAGTGGGCATAGCACGGTTCTGATGTGCCACTTGTTTGCTGGAGTTTAAACAATATTCTCTGGCGATTCATGGATTGTTTTTTTTCGGGGGGAAATATCTGAGCAAGAGTGAGAAGAACTTGTCAACGCCGTTTAAAAAGGCTGTTTTATTGTCAGCACCGCACATCGGAGCTCCTTCACCGCGTCTCATTAAACAGAGGCTTCTGTCTTTTTTCAAGTCAAATATTAGCATTTGTGCGCCAAAGTGGTCTTGTAAACAAATCGGGGTGAGTGATGTCACAGAGGAAATCCTCCATTAGTCTCTGAATGTGCAGCGTCATAAAAAGCGTCGGTCGGGCTCCGAGACCAGCCCATGTCTTTCTTGTGGTCGCTCTTTTCTTTTTTGGGTGCTGAAATCCCCTCCGTCGCTGACGGCTCTCGAATCTGAACCGAAATCCTATTTGCGTTTCTTCACCTTTGAGCGTGAACCGGGGTGGTGGCCGCTGGCCGACCGTACCCCGCCTTCGCCACTTTCTGACTCAACGCAGGAATCTTTTGTTGGTAATTACACGTCACACAACGCTCGCTGAGACGCACACTAATGGTTTGCGACTAAGAGGAAGTCAACACTGGCTGAAAGTCTGAAGTAAAATAACAATCATTTTATTTACCAACAATATTTATTTAATAAAATACTTCCATTGTTTCCTAATGAATCTTTACCAGTGCTTTGGCTTTTTGAAGTGTTTTAATAAAGTGACAGGAAGTAGTTTTACTGACTTGATGAATGTATAGATGGGAGTAAAGTTGATCTTTTTATTATTCCAGTTTTTTCTTTCCTTTTTATGTGCAATTATTTCAGAAAAAAACTATCAAACTGTATTTTTTGGGGAAACCCAGAGGAGGATCTGTTCCCATGTGACTTGTTTTGAAGCCAATCATCACTAGTTGGACAAATCTACATTAAAACACTATTATTTTGTTTTGACTTCAAATTGAATATTTCATTAGAAAAGTTAAGACACACATGTTAAAATGAAGGCAAACTATTCTATTGATCTACTGTATATATATATTGTATCTACTTTATCTAACCACTGTATCTAATATATCTATTCTATCTACAATATTTATATTCTTTATTTATTTACAATATGTATCTACCGTATCTACTCTATCTACTGAATGTGCTATATCTACTATATCTACCATATCTACTATATCTACTGAATGTGCTATATCTACTATATCTACTATATCCATCGTAGCTACTGTATCTACTGTATCTACCATATCTACTCTATCTACTGAATGTGCTATATCTACTATATCTACCATATCTACTATATCTACTGAATGTGCTATATCTACTATATCTACTATATCCATCGTAGCTACTGTATCTACTGTATCTACCATATCTACTATATCTACTGAATGTGCTATATCTACTATATCTACTATATCCATCGTAGCTACTGTATCTACTGTATCTACCATATCTACTATATCTACTGAATGTGCTATATCTACTATATCTACTATATCCATCGTAGCTACTGTATCTACTGTATCTACCATATCTACTCTATCTACTGAATGTGCTATATCTACTATATCTACCGTATCTACTCTATCTACTGAATGTGCTATATCTACTATATCTACTATATCCATCGTAGCTACTGTATCTACTGTATCTACCATATCTACTCTATCTACTGAATGTGCTATATCTACTATATCTACCATATCTACTATATCTACTGAATGTGCTATATCTACTATATCTACTATATCCATCGTAGCTACTGTATCTACTGTATCTACCATATCTACTATATCTACTGAATGTGCTATATCTACTATATCTACTATATCCATCGTAGCTACTGTATCTACTGTATCTACCATATCTACTATATCTACTGAATGTGCTATATCTACTATATCTACTATATCCATCGTAGCTACTGTATCTACCATATCTACTATATCTACTGAATGTGCTATATCTACTATATCTACTATATCCATCGTAGCTACTGTATCTACTGTATCTACCATATCTACTATATCTACTGAATGTGCTATATCTACTATATCTACTATATCCATCGTAGCTACTGTATCTACTGTATCTACCATATCTACTATATCTACTGAATGTGCTATATCTACTATATCTACTATATCTATCGTAGCTACTGTATCTACTGTATCTACTATATCTACTATATCTACCGTAGCTACTGTATCTAGTATATCTACTATATCTACCATATCTACTGTATCTGCTATATCTAATATATCTATTGTATCTGCTATATCTACTATATCTACTACATCTACTGTATCTACTATATCAACTATGTCTACTGTATCTTCTATATCTACCGTATCTACTATATCTATCGTATCTACTGTATCTACTATATCTACTAGATTTACCGTATCTACTGTATTTACTGTATATACTATATCTACCATATCTACTATATCTACTATATCTACTACATCTACTGTATCTACTATATCTACTATATCTACTGTTTCTACTATGTCAACTGTATCTACCATATCTACTGTATATACTATATATATATCTACTGTATCTACTATATCTACCATATCTACTTTATCTATCTACCGTATCTACTCTATCATCTATATCTCACTACTGTATCTACCGTATCTACCATATACATCTACTCTATCTACTGTATATACTATATCTATCCACTGTATCTACTGTATGTATCTATCTATCCATCCATCCAACTATCTGTCTTTCTGTCTGTCTATCTATTGACATTCTAAATATTGACTATAGTAAACCATATATAATGAAGAACACGTGGTCGTACAATGTGAGCAGAAGACGAAGAAAACAAACATATGAGGAGCATGAGGACATGAAGAAGACAGGAGTGACTAGAAGAAAGGTTGATAAAGATATGTAAAGGTGGTGGTAGCTGATGTGGCGACCCCATGAAGGGAAATGTCACACGATAAGGAAATAGAGGGCGTTTACTATTTTGTCATCACTTTTGCTTCCTACACGAAACTACTGACATGAACCTTGAGTCACAACCAGAACGACATGAATCGAAAGTCTTACAGAAGCCAGTTTCATTCAAAACAAGAGGTGAAGAAATTAAAAGGAAATACCATATCAAGGGGAATAAACAAAAATTTAAAATCCCCACTCTGGTTTAAGGAACATCTCGGTATTCTTAAACCCTAGAAGGAATTAAACCTAGAGTTTTAAACCAGACATCATTGGACAGATACGACACAATATATTTTCCTGAACGGCTCAGAGGTGGTTCCCCCAGTTCTTGGCTCGGCGCGACCTCTCTTCGCAAATGAATCTTGTGGCCACTGAGCATTTAAATACGCTGGAGATCTGAGTCACATCTGCTGCGTGTCGAAATAGAACGTACAACACGGCGAGCCGAGATGCCGGCGACTTCCTCCGCCATCACATTTCTGCATCTTCACTTTCCCCGTCCCACGCATCTCGTCCCAGCTTGAGACTGACCCACCGAAGAAGAAAAATACTTTTCAAACTTTTTCTCTTCTTTTTTTTTTTCTGTCTTCTCTCCCTCCTCTGTCTCCCCAAACAACCTCTAAGAGTTGAGTCGCCCCGCTCCCTTTATACCGAAAAAAAAATCCACTCAAACACAACTAAAAATTCATTTTGTCTGACCTAAATCAGAGGGTGTCTGCGCCACGGGCTTATTACACAGTGCGCTTAAACTTGTGTTGTGGAGGAGGATGGGGTATTATTATCTTTCAGCTACCCACCCTGCTATAAAAACTAGTGGTGCGACATCTCCACAGCGCAGTGCTGCTACCCTCCCTCCCTTCCTCTCACGCTCAGCTCGTCCTACAACAGTCTCAGCTCCGCCGCACAGAAGAATCACTCACTCCCGTCGCTCCTTCTCTTCACTGGATATATTCCTACAAAGGGTTGTTTTTGTGGCGGTCACTTTTTTTTTTTTTTTTTTTTTAATGAATGGGGGCTCCCACCGGTGGTCTCTGAGGAGTGAATGGACTGAGAGTGAAGATTTCGATTTAGGGGGCGATGCTGAGAGGTCAAGGCGGGATCAACGGAGTATAATCTGCACCTGAAGAGTAAGTACTAAGAAAAACCTGAGGAATGCCGCGGACGAATCAAGACATGTGCGACTTTACGTGGGTGCCAGAGCACATGGGTGTGTGTGTGTGTGTGTGTGTGAACAAGCCAACACACGTGCATCACCGAGTGCATTAATTGTATTTACACGAGTGTCATGCGGCGACCCGACGACAGATGTAATTATTTAGTCTGCCGCGTCAATATTGTGAAGCGACGGATCCCAGAAATAGCCGCGGCGTTTACACCATGGCAGCAAACACCTGGTTAAAAGTTGCACTTAATTGTGTGTTCCTGAAAAAGATAGTCATCACACTTTCAGTTGCGCTGCATCACTCGGAAAGTCGGAAAGTTTTTAAGCCGCTGTTTGCGAGAGAAGAAGAAGTAAAAACATTGGATTTAACACTGAGCTGTAAATTATTGTTTACACGATCGTTTGGGGAAAAATACAAGAGACAAGACAAAACAATTTGTTTGTTGATTAGTGACTCGATATTTATTTATCCATCACCTGTTGAGCCTATTGTAGCCTCTATAAAACTTGTTTTTAATGGTTTATTTGAATGTTTTTTAAGTCCTTTTCTGTTTATATACGCTGATGTTAAAACTAATAATAATTCATTAAATTAAAACATAAGTTTATGTGTTTATATGCATTGATTAGAAAAAAATCTCAATAATCCATTTATTAACTTCATACTGAACATATATTAAACTAAATATCACCATAAACTTTTAATCTCAGGAATAACGTTATTTAACAAAGTGCTGATTCAGAAAATAAACAATAATACAGAGAATTTAAATCATAAAACTGATATTTAATGTGCATTTATTCAGAGAATAATTCATCACAAACTCCTTCGAAAGATATATTTTTTAATTGTGTTTTTAATTACTGACAAGATGCTGAGCAGCATAAGTTACTTCATGGGCTGAGAGAATTAATGGTGTGTAGCTCTGGGGGCCCCTGAAGGCTCCATGATATCTGCTCAAATTGGCCCCCAGATCACCCGAGACTATGTGTCGTTGTTTACTCAAGACGAAAACGTCAATATTTTTAAGTGCATTACGCGTTAATGATATTAAAATGTACACTTTGCTTATTGATAACGCGACAATAATCGTATATACTCAACAATTATCTATTTAAAACATAGTATATTTGAGAAAAGCAAGAAGAAGTTTACGACTAAATGTTTGTTCCAAAGTTACTTCCCCCTCCAACTTTTCCTCTTAACAAACTTTGGGGATAATTTGTGCGGATAAATACACAATTTAGGAGGTGAAAGTGGCATGTGCTGCTCTATCTGACAGCAATTAAAGTCAAAAATTCTCCAGACGTGATCCGTGTTTTGCCGACACAAGTGTGCTTGAGACGCGCCGGTTGCTGCTGATAATGGAGTCGCCTGCACAGCTAATGCGCCGGCTTAATAATAGGGAGGATTCCTGCCGCACGACACAATAATGATTGTCCCTCCGTGACACTTGTTTAGCGAAGCGTTCGCTGTGGACGGAGGGATGACAGAGAAGAGGGGAAACTTCTCAGTGTGCCGGTCAGGTAGATGCAACTGTCCTGACAGGGATAAACTGGCCGGGAGAGCTTCCAGGTCAAATGAGCATCAGCCCGTGACAGGGCTGGAGAAGGACATTAGGGGGTGATTTGTGGCCCTCGACGTGAGCGCTCGAGTCCAGCCGCTGAAGGGGAATAATGATTCCGAGTGAAGCATGTTGGGGGGGCGGGAGGGGGTGGATTAGGAAAGAAGGAGGTGAAGGCTGTGGTGGTCCGGTGGAAGCAGATGAAGTTCTTGGAGAGAAACGCTTGAATGGAGGTGACACATTATTTTCTGGGTGGGTGTCGTGAGTTGAAAGTGTTGCTGACTAAGCGAGGCTTGAGAGCAGATCAACAGAAAGACAGGCGGTAAAGTTGCAGCGTCCAGTTTTTTTTTCGTGAAGGAATAAACAAGTTTACTTTTACGTGCAACGCGTCTCGTGCCATCATTGAACCCCAGCGCTCTATTTAAATATCATCAGGGGCCATATTTGTTACACTGGGGGCCATCAAGCAAAGATAAAGAAGCTAAAAGTATCAAATAAATAATAAAACCAAACTAAATATATTCTATATACGCTGTTTGTTTTTTTTAAATCTTATATAAAGGCACTTTTTTTTCCAGAAATCATGTTTTATATTCACTTAACATGTTTTTGAGGGGAAATAAATACTTACAAAAGTGACAAAAGCCTTAAAAATATATATATTTTGAGACTGGTAATGAAGAATAGAAATACATACAAAATCAAATTGTTGATTTCACCACAGTTGAGATTAGATACATTTTTTCGGATAAATATTAAATAAAGAACATGCAGCAAAGTTGTTCTTTGGAGGAGACGAGGATAATTGTTTTATTGAGGGTTTAACAATCGGGATTTCTTAAACCTGCCGTCATTTACAAACCAAAGTAAACGTGAACTAATAAACTAAATAAGTGTTTAGTTACTAAAATGGTAAGCAGATAAAAATCTATCAATTCAAAACTAAAAAAACATGACAATGATCGTGACAATACTATGGCGTGCAGATATCGTTTGTGTAAAGAGAAGACTTGTTAGATGAATAAATAAAGAAAATGTATTTACTGATGATTCACGAATGACTTCAATGTTAGCTTTTCTGTCCGTCCTCAAGTGACTGCAGGATTCAAACATCACTCCTGGAGAGTAACGATCTACAGCGATTTAGTATTGTTACGTGTATTTCTACTTCCTTAAGTACTTTTAAAAACTATCATTTGACTTATTCTTAATGACTTGATGTTTTATTTGAACTCACCATAATCAAAGTCAAATTATAATAACGTAGACGTAAAATAAATTATGAAATCTTGGATTAAAAAGAGATTAAATATATATATATATATATATATATATATATATATATATATATATATATATATATATATTATATCACATGTATAACCACAGAATATAAAATAAATGTATGAATGTTATCGACGCAGACCTGATGCTTTGAGTTTTCCTTTTTATTGAATTTTATTTTTGTCATCTGTCTATTTAGATATTTGTTTTGTTTGTTTCCCTCCTAATCTAAATACATGTTAAGTCATCATTTGAAATGATAAAATGTGCATCTATAAAAATAAATGATTTAAACTCCACAAATGTTTGCTGCATTTACATTTTTAGATTCAGTTTTGTATCATTCGACACTAGAAAAGAGATGAATTTTATTGAGAAACATTTTAAATGTAATAAATCTCGAGCTACATTAACGATCCTGGGTAAAAATACTTGCGTATTCAAGGACGAGCAACTTGTTGTAATACATTCATGAATCGAAATGTACTGCTGGTCGTACATCAAAGCTATCTTGAGCTCATGGAGCTCCATGGCAACAACCAGGATGTTGTTCTACATCTTTGAATATTAAAGAGCAGACAATGGAGGGCGAGTCACGTGAGGTTTGTCGATGGTTAACTCTTTTATTAATAGAGGGACACGAGTAATTACCGGAGCAACTTTTCCTCGTGGTGTCCCCGCCCTGCTCCGACGGCTGTGGGCGAAGGGTTAAAGTCTAGCTGACTAACAGGACCTTGTGGTGGGAACGCCGTGCCCTCCTCCCCTCCCTGTCTATGTGGCACATCCTCCTCAGATCCTCTCCACGTTGTAATTAGGGGGGGTTCGGCCGCGAAGAGCCGGCACTAGCCGGTGGCAGGCCAAAACAGCGGGGGGGACGAAAAAAAAGGGGGGGAGTGTCGGCAGCACGTGTCCCCCCCTCCGTCCCGGGAGTGGGTGGGATGGATGGAGAGGAAAACAAGTGACAGTGGGTTCGCCCTCCACGGCCCCGACGCTCTTTCTCTCTCCCTTCGCTATCCACTCGCTGTTGCTTCAAGCTTCGCACTATTGTTTGTCTTGGCAAGTTTTCACAGGGAGGGGCCCCTGCACGGCTGTTTGTGCAACCTGTTGGGGAACTTTTTCAGGACCATCTGATCTCTCGCTCTCCTTCCACCTTTTTACCCACGCTCTTCACAGTGGGGGAAGTCAAAATATTCCACGTGCACCATTGCATTGTTTTTGATAAAAATAATTTAAAGGTAGCATATTTACCGTTTTACCGCTCGAACCACAAACACAAAAGTGGTTGCCTAGCAACAGACAAGAATAAACTAGGCGCAGGGTTGGGTATCCGAGGTGTGTACCCGCAGGTGAACTCCAGGATTTACTGCAACTGATCTACTTTTTTTTTCTGTGAATGGTTTTGATCTGCCCGTGTTTTGGTCGGGCGGTCAACAATGCAGCTGCGGCCGCTTCAAAGTATTTATCTTCGCATTCTTGTGACCACCGAGTGTGGATGGACGGCCACGTTTTTTAACAAATCTATTCATAGAAGATGAATGAACGTCTGCCGGAGGAAGAGCGTAAACATGCAGTGAATCAACAGGTAGGAGGCTCGGGAGGAAACCGTACGATTGTTCATCGAGACACAGGTTTGCTGAGACGAGTAAAATGACAGGAAACAAGTATCTGATTCAAATCTGACCTCGTTTTTTTACTTTCTTGATGAAATCCGTCAGGTGATGAGGGGGAACTTTAGTCAAGTTATATTTACAGCAGAAAAAACTGAAGTAAGGTAAGGTAAAACTTAAAAAAAAAAGTTTTTTTCCAATAGCCAGCAATTTTTCATAAACAATAAAAAAAATAATACATAAAAAATAAAATAAGAAGAAGAACATAAAGAGAAAGAACAAGATGACACAATCTAAGTCTAAAGATAAAGACAAAGAACATAGGTCAAAGAAAAACAACAAAGACAAAGGATACAAAGACTAACATAGAACAGAACATCCAGATACTCTCACTCCACTCCTGCCCCCGAACTCAGAATTGTACAATTTAATAGCCCGAGGAATGAATGAGTCCCTGAGTCTATTTGTTTTGCATCTGGGAAGGAGCATTAACCGGTACGTTGGCTCAGAATTCTACCATACATTTATTTTGCCACTCGGTTTAAGAGACGCCCACCTTGTAACATCGTCACAGTCGCTGGAGCTAATTTCTGAACTGACATGTGCTCGATGGCTTCTTCTTGCTTAGAATATTAAGAAGATTCTTTAAAACTCAGGTAAATTATTGTATTTTTCTGAACGTCTTTGGAAGATTTTGGTCACATTTTATTGTTTGATGGATTTGTATGTGGGTTCACTGGAAGATTTTGTAAATCTATAGTTATATCAAAGTATAATATTTCATTATTTTTATTACTCAACCATCTGACGATGAACGTAAACATTGCTCTGCATGAACTGATAAAAACCTATAGACGATAAATGGAGAGCCGAAAAGAAAACTGTGTTGATTTGCCAGCTTTTAACACCATATTGGAATTTCACTTTATCAAACTAGCACTTTGGAAGATAAACATATTTGTTTCTGGCGCCCCCCGCTGTTATAACAAGGGATTGCAACAGTGTATACCAGGAGTGTCAAACTTAATCTAAAAAAGTTAAGCAGGCAACAAATGAAAAAAAAATGTAAAGTATGAAGAAGTTCGAGTCTAATTGATATTTTGTCCATTGTTGTATATTCAATTTATCTCAGTGTTTGTCCTTATTTAACATGTATTTCTTCAGTTTAACTCTCATTTGAATTCTCTGTGGAATCTGTTCCTTGTGCTCCTGTTCTAAAGTGTCCCACAGTCTGCTTGTGCATTCGTTTATAAAAAATAAAAAAAAGAATTGTTTTCTCTTCCTGGAATCTTAAAAAAATTACCCCTAGTGCTTTAGCCATGATGGAAATGAATGCAACCGTCGTCTCCAATCCACTGCCTCGAAGTGTTTTCAATCTGCTTCACAAGTAATGACTGTTTAAATTGAATCAAACTATCCAATATTATTTATAACAAAACTAATTTCCAAATGTTACCTAGTGGTGCTTTAATGTACTAACAATAGGCATCTGTAGCGATTGGCTGGAGGGTCTGTTTCAAATCCTTCCATCAGAGTACCTTCAAGTTAAATTCAACTGGATTAAACTTGTGTCGTGTAACAGCAATTGTCATTTCATCTACTTTACAAACCTCGTTGTGATTTCATAACTTCTACTAAAACAGATGGTTTCCTTCCATTTGATCGTCGCTGAACTTTCACAACCAAGTGAATGTTTACCTCAATTTTCATCCAATAATAATACTTAAACTGAAGAGTAGACTCGACTCCCACTGTCACGGCATGAAGAGTGAGATATGAAACAACATTTTTCTAACAAAATAAACTCAAAATCAGTCATCACTCATCATCCAGAGAGGAATGTGACCTTCGTTTGTGTATGAAGAATTTCAGATTTTGATGTGGAGAAAAAGTGTATAAATACCACTCTAATATATTTGATTGTGTTAAAGAAGATAAATATTGACGGTCGATTGGTCATACTGTGTTTAAATTCAACGTCTGTGTCAAAAGTCAACAATAGGCTGGGCGGCAAAGCATTACGGGAGGTGTTCAGGTCACTTTCATTGAGAAGGTTGTTGAGAGTGAAGGCAACTCATACAATAAAGAGTTTGCAAGTTCAAATACATGTTGTTAAACCAAATTAGTGGAAAAATTAAACAGATCAGTAGTTCAAAGAGTTTGCAGGTTTAAATACACGTTGTTAAATTAAATAAGTGGGAATATTAAACAGGTAAGTAGTTCACAGATTTAATTGAATCTGGCGGGTTTTCTGAATATTATTACCTACGCAAATGTATTTTGTTTGTAATATTTAGACAAAGATGTGTGCTCACCTGACACACAGAAGAGCTGATCTGGTTCATAGTTGAAGCTTCAATTCATTTTAGATTTGTCGATGCTGTCGCTTATAGAAATCTGTGACAACAAAAAAGACAACATAATAGTGATATTAAATAATTCTGACTTCAATGAGTGAATAAATCTAGTCGTTGTGTGTCTGTGGAGAACTCTAACCACGTCCATCTCTGGTCCTGCAGGAGACAGTAAGACAAAGATGGTCCATCACAGAGAAGAAGACCTGATCGGGATCCCGTTCCCCAACCACAGCAGCGACGTCCTCTGCAGCCTCAACGAGCAGCGCCGCGACGGCCTCCTGTGCGACGTGGTCCTCATCGTCCGCGAGCAGGAGTACCGCACGCACCGCTCGGTCCTGGCCGCCTGCAGCCAGTACTTCAAGAAGCTCTTCACCGTGGCGACGGCAGAGGGAGGCCACCGGCAGCAGACGGCGGCCATTTACGAGATCGACTTCGTCGGCCCCGAATCCCTCACGGCCATCCTGGAGTTCGCCTACACCTCCACGCTGACGGTGACGGCCTCCAACGTCAAGGAGATCCTGAACGCCGCCCAGATGCTGGAGATCCCGTGCATCATCAACGTTTGCCTGGAGATCATGGACAGCGGCGGAGGAGCCAGCGACGTCACCAGGGAGGAGGACGAGGAGGAGGACGCCGAGGACGAGGAGGACGAGGATGAAGAGGAGGAGGAGGAGGAGGAGGAGGCTAGGTCCAAACAGGACGAGGAGGACAATGTCAGCGAGAGGTCGCTGCGTTCTTCGGAGAGCAGAGAAGGTCGAACCCCCGTGGGCACCGAGAACTCCTCTCCACCCAGCACCTCCACCTTCACCCATAGAGAGTCGTCGCAGTCGCAGTCGCCTGACGACACGCAGGGGAAACAGGTACATCACTCAGGTGTTGTACTAGCAAGAATCTGAAGATACGATCCCAATACAGGGTCAATCGATATACTATCGAAACAAGAATATATTTGTAGTATTGTCGAGTACTTGACTCTGGTGTTGTAAAATTTACAGACCACATGATTCGTGACAAAGTCGTAACAGCTTTCATTTGTTTTGAAACCAAAATATGTCCAAACATCAGTTTAAAAAACTGCTGGAGTCACTGTATCCTCTCGTCCTTAGTCATCACCGGGACCTTGCAGGTTTTCATTGCAATTCAGAAGTTGAATTGCTGCGCAGTGAATGGTAATTGTTAATTTGAAAGAATAGATACAGTGATGTAGAATATCAATATGGTATCATGGAAAGAAAATTTTTTGGTATTTTCTTACACCTCTGTTTTTAATAGCGTTTTTGAAAATGCTTTTAGCGAAAGGTATTACTCACTGATATATTCTCAGTTTGCTCAAGTAAAAGCTGCTTCTCTATAGTCACTTGAATCTACTCGGGTCAACTTCTTTTTTCTTGCAAGAGGATGAGGCTCAAACCTTGACATTGCATTTTACAGCTTCAGCTGGAAAGGGTGAAGAAAAAAAAAAAGAAGTAATCTGTAGCCGACTTTTAACACCAGAATATAACGTTAAAAAAATAGTATTTAGAACGATGGGAACATAGTTTTCCACTAGAACCTGTTGCACAGTTTGTGCTCCAGATACTTATTCATTTCATGTATTGCAGGAGAGTTTGGAGAGTCGAGCCCTCAAGGATTTCTCCATCGAGTCCCTCCTCCAGGAGGGGCTGTACCCCCGCATGTCAACACTGGAGCGCCGAGCCAACTTCTCCCCTCTTCTGCCAGGCTTCTACCCTTCCGTGTGGGCAGCGGATTTCCCAACGTTCCCTCAACATTTCCTGGATCCCGGCCACCAGCAACATCCCCGTCCCGGAGCGTCACCCCAGACCAGGATCCCACCGAGCTTCCCTACACCTGCTCCGCTGGAGGCCTCGCGGCCTCTGGACCTGGCGGTGAAGAGAGAGATCATCAAAGAGGAAATGAAGGAGGAAGTCCCGCCCAGTCTGCTGCACGGCAACTTCCTGAAGGAGTTTGTCAGCGCCGGGTCGGTCCCGTCCGAGGGTCATGTGCTGGGTCCGGTTAAGGACGAGGCAGACTTCCGGTCGTACCTGAACTTTCTGAGCTCGGCGTCCCACATGGGGGCGCTGTTTCCCCCGTGGCAGCTGGAGGAGGAGAGGAAGATGAAGCCCAAGTCTTCGCAACAGTGTCCCATTTGTAACAAGGTCATCCAGGGAGCCGGGAAACTGCCGCGACACATGAGGACGCACACCGGAGAGAAGCCGTACATGTGCACCATCTGCGAGGTCCGCTTCACCAGGTACTGCTTCAAAATACTTACGAGGTCACAAGAATATTGCTTTACAAACCTGTGTTGCAGTAGAGAATCTACCAGGTTAACATCGCCAAGAACCAAACAACAAAATTTTTCTTGGTAGGAGCTTAAAATGAGCTTAAAACATCCAAATGATTCAATTAAACACACAAATAAAAAAGGTAATAGTTGTTTATTTAAATTTAAATGTTGCTTTGAAAAAATGGATGAAATAATTAAGTGAAATTTCTTATCTTTTCCTGGTTACTTCTGCAAAAGAATCCACTTCAATCTAAAGGCCTTATCCGTAGTTTTTTACTAGTGTTTCTGGCTACCCCTAGTGTCGGAATAGTGTATCTGCAACGTAGTCAATTATCTGTTTCGCTGTCACCAATTTTTTTGCATGTACATTTGTAAACAAAATTTCAATTATCTTCCTGGTAACTTCAAAATGTATCTCCGTACCTCGCATAAAAACACAGTCTCTGACCCACTATTCAATCACATGAGTCATGAATTACTGGAATTTAACTGATCTTGAAAGAAAATGTGCAAAATTCATTATAGTTTCAAAATGTTACATAGTGTTGCTTTGAAGAAAATTGCAGTCAATGGTTTGTGCCTGACAAGGTCTAGGACTAGTACAATAGAAAGTTAAACAAAAAAGGACACAAGTTTCAGAATCAAGACAGAATTGTTATTTTAGAAAATATTGTTAGCCCTTTAACTGAAAGCTCATCAAGTATTACGTAAGAAACAAGTACGTCTTATTCTTTATTTAATTTAATCAACATACTTATCTGATCTTTTGAGGACACGAGTCAGTTTCCTTTCAACAGAACAAACACAATAAAAAGAATAATGTGACCTACTTGTTCATCCGAATGGAAACCCCCTGATTTAAATTCTTTGAACTTGTCATTCATTTCTTATCGCTTGTTATCGGTGATATTTCCGTCCATATTTCTAAATCCCCGCTCACTCCTCACCTGATTTATTTCTTTATTTAAGTTCTATCAAACTTTATTGGCGTGTCGGACTTGACGGTTCATGTTTTTAAGGTTATTCTCTTAACTCGCCGCATGAATAAGTGTTTTAAAATTAGCTTAAAATACACTATGATTAGAAATAACAATAAATCCATCTTTTTTAAAACATATTTTTAATAAACAGCTAATGCTTTCCCCCCTGTTTTATCTTTTAAACTTGAAGAAGTAAAAGAAGGTTGTTGGTTTATTTTCGATCCCACGCTCTCACAGTATGACGATCATATTCCCCGGAAATGAAAACTGGATGACGTTCAACAGCGTGAGGGGAAAATAGATCTTATTTACAAACAATTGAGTTATCAGTTGCTTGAAATAAAAGTCATGCCTTCTCATTTAAAACAGTTATAAATCATTCGGGAGCGTTTTTTTAAATGATGAGTCGATTGAATTAGCTTTAAAAATATATGGATAATGATGTTTGAAAAAGAGGTCAGCGACAGACTCTGCCAGAGCGTGGGCGCTACATGTTTCTTACATAACACACATTTGGATGGACATTTATTTTTAAATTAACTGTTTACAATAGTACACAGCTTTCTTGACTACACATTAAAGTATAGATTTTATATATATTAATTACAATTAAGTATAAAAAAGTCGATTTCCTAATATAGTTTACAGTCTTTCTATGAAGTAGCTCCTGATACAAGGTTGAAATGGATAAAAAAATAATACATGTAGTGACTTTTTTTTAAACTTTTTAAAACTGGAGCATGTTTTACGTCACAGGATACATCATCGTGACGTCAGCAGCACTTTCACTGATAAATGACTTTAGATAAACACAAAATGACGTTATTTTTGAGCTGTTTTTACGCATCTTATTAAACAACTACGGTAGCTAGTTAGCATGTAGCAGCGATAGCCATTGCGTTAGCATGTAGCATATTTTTAATATTATGACGATAACATTTTTAAACGCTTGAAAACAACTTTATAATACTAACACAGTAAAGGATTAATAATATTCACTAACCTTGAGCACTGTAAGAGATGCGATAAAGCACCATAACATCGCGTTTTTGTTGTATTATTATTTCGCTAATTAGCACTTCCTGGATGTGGCCTTACAAAATAAAAGCACCGGCGGGAACATAGCGCTTTTAAATAATAATAATAATGTTTAAATAAATGTTTAATGTTTAATTTTTAATAGATCCAGTTCATTGTTTATATTTGCTCTGTTAAATAGTTATGAGGGAAAAACTAACTCAATAGAGACACCTGTTTAAAAAATATAAAAATGAACAAAGTGCCGCATTTAAATAAAATAAAATAAATGTTTTATTTGTAAATATATATAAATATCGGGTTCATATCTTTCTACATTATTTTAAAAATATTTAGCTCTGATTTATTTGACAAGAATAAAGACTTCTAACTGATCTTTATAAAAAATAAATATTAATAAATAGATCAACTTTATTATACCTGAAGAAAGTAAAACATTAAATAATTAAATCAAAAGTTGAAAATAAAAATGTCTTATTTGTAGATATAATGTATACAAATTATGATCTGGTTCAACATGATACATTAAAACGTTCTACATGATTTAAATATGTTTAATTTTTATTTATTTTAAGTAGAATAAAGACTTTTAACTGATATTTTTAAATAATAAATATGAATAAAGTAAAATATTTAAAAAAAGAAGAAAAAAAAATTAGATGTAATATATAAAAACAATTCAGTTTACGTCATACATTAAAATGTTCTGCATGATTTTAACATATTTAATTAAAACATGTTTTAAGTTGATTAAAGACTTTTAACTGGTCTTTATGAATAATAAATATGTATATAAAGTAAAATATTAAAGAAGAAAAGTAAACACAAAAATAATATAATTAAAGGTTCATCATACATGATACATACAAATATTGTACATGATTTAAAGATGTTATATTTTGATTTATTTGAAGTTGAATTTGAAGTTTTGAATTTAAAAGACTTTTAACAGATGTTTTAAAAAAAAAAATCAATAGAATACTATAAAAAGAAAAAAACAAATGTACAAAATATGTTCTGCTCTCAAAGTGGGATCAAGTGTAGAAAATATGGATTTTCTTTGTTTTAGATTATCCAAATAATTAAAGAAATCGCTTTTTTAAAATAAATATTTAACAGAAAAACATTACAAAGCTATATAAACAAAGTTATATATTATTTATATGGAAGAAAAGGGAATAAACAACTTGTTAAATGAATGCCGACACGAGTCATTTGTCATTTTAAGATAAATAAATAAATATGTGACCAAATAGTCAATAAAAGTTTCTTCAGAAAGAAAAGTGAAATATAAAAGTTGACGGTTGACTCTGTGTTTGGCAGACAAGACAAGCTGAAGATCCACATGAGGAAGCACACGGGCGAGAGGCCGTACATCTGCCTCCACTGCAACTCCAAGTTCGTGCACAACTACGACCTGAAGAACCACCTGAGGATCCACACGGGCGTGAGACCGTACCAGTGCGAGCATTGCTACAAGAGCTTCACGCGCTCGGACCACCTGCACCGACACATCAAGAGGCAGAGCTGCAGGATCTCCAGGCCCCGGCGGGGCAGGAAGCCGGCCCTGTGGCGCTCCACGCCCGCCAGCAGCTTCCTGTGCCCGCCGCCCGCCGGCGCCGCCGCCCGCCTGGACGAGAGCGGCCAGAACTACCCGCCGGTCAAGGGCGCCGGACTCGGGGAGATGCTGGGACTGGGAGGCAGGAGCGTGGAGGGCAAGAGGCGAGGAGACGAGGACCGGAGGCAGCGAGGGGTGTTTGCCTTCGCACTGGCGGGAGAAGAGATGCTCGCTCGCTCGCCCTACTACGCCTCGACCTCTGACCCCTGGACAATGAGAGTGGAGCGGACCACCGCCATTCCGGAGCCGGCCAAATGAACAGAGGAGCCTTTTTTTCTTTCTTAAAGGAATTGAATCAGTGGCATCAGAATATATTGAATTTATTAATTATGTATTATTTTTCCATTTTTTAATGATTAACTCATTTTTATATTAAAAGATTTAATTTAACTTTTTAACGCTAAACTTTGATAAAAAAAATTAAAAAAAAAAGGAATATGTTGTATTTTAAGAATTTAATTTTTTTTAAATATTATAATAAACTCATTTTTTTTATATTCAAGAGGTTTGATTCAACATTTTAAACGTGAAACTTTGTTTTGTTTTTTTATTTATTGTTTTTTAAGAATTTAACTTTTTCTTTTTTAATTATTTAAATAATTAATTTGTATATTGAAAGGTTCAATTTAACGTTTTAATTGTTGAGGCTTTGATTTTGTTTAATTTTTTTTTTTTGCACTTTAACTTAAATAACTAACTAAATTGTAACATTTTCATATTGATGGTTTGAATTTGTTTTTATTAAAATAATGAATTCAATAATTTGCATATAAAAAGGTTGATTTTGTTTTATAGAAAAACATATTTTCTATTTTTTTTTTTTTTTTACACATAGAGTTTAATATTCTAATTCCATTAACACAAAAATAAAACTTCTAAATTGAACCTTTTTGAATTTGTAGCCTTTTAAATTCAGTATTAAAAAAGGCTCCACCAGATTATACCAAACGATACTGAGCGATTTGATCAAACTTTCAGTCAATCATGATGACAAAACCTTTTTAAAA
>NC_141822.1:8498082-8520582 GCF_982586985.1 Callionymus lyra
ATAGATAGATAGATAGATAGATAGATAGATAGATAGATAGATAGATAGATAGATAGATAGATAGATAGATAGATAGATAGATAGATAGATAGATAGATAGATAGATAGATAGATAGATAGATAGATAGATAGATAGATAGATAGATAGATAGATAGATAGATAGATAGATAGATAGATAGATAGATAGATAGATAGATAGATAGATAGATAGATAGATAGATAGATAGATAGATAGATAGATAGATAGATAGATAGATAGATAGATAGATAGATAGATAGATAGATAGATAGATAGATAGATAGATAGATAGATAGATAGATAGATAGATAGATAGATAGATAGATAGATAGATAGATAGATAGATAGATAGATAGATAGATAGATAGATAGATAGATAGATAGATAGATAGATAGATAGATAGATAGATAGATAGATAGATAGATAGATAGAACTATGATATTTATCAGTACATATTTATTTCTGGACCTGCTAAGATTGGCGACGCTTTACACCTGCATTTCATTTAATGTTGTCAACAATAACACCTATTCTAAAGAAAAATATACTCAATTGTGAGTCTTGTTTGGAGTTAAAACCCTCTAGATTTGACTCGGACTGACACATAAAACACAAGTTGCCTCCGTGCTCGAGTGACGGAGGCTGATGTGTTGTTGTGTGGCTGCAGACTGAGTCCACACCAGCTGCTAACAAAGAGGGCGACCAAGACAAAAGGTGCAGGTCCTGCTCAGATGTATGTCAGGAAGGGGGGCGCAGCGTGTGGGGGATTTAGGAGGGAAAAGAGGGGCGACGGCGGCGAAGGGGGCGAGGGGGGTACCTTGCATGACTGAGGAGTACTTATCCGCCCCGCTGGCTTTTGACTGGACACTGTTTTGTTTTTTTTTCCATAAAAGATGAAGCCCAGGGAAGTGACGACGGCGGCGTTTTATATTAAGCTGCAGGTTTAAACACCGGAGTGTGTGCGTGACCTCGCTTGATCTTTGGTCCTCGCGACCCAGGACGACCCACGTGTCATAATCACATCATCAAGCCCGAGAGTTAAACCACTGTTTTTACATGAGTAAACTACTGGGTCCATTATCAGCTGATCGTGATTGATTGGTGATGTCTGGGAAGGAAACTGTTGACGGTTCGAGACAAAAGCAGTGATTTCTCGTCACGTCTCTCCTGACGCTGGATTAGAGAATGTGATCGCGAGGCTGTGGATTAGGTGTTTAGATTCTCAAATCTTGCTGTGAGGTGAGGCAGTCGTGATCCAACAGTTGTTACTCAGTGTGGCAGCTTTACGTGCCTGGTTGAAATATAATGTTATTAGATTAGATCAACTTTATTGATCCCTCGTAAGATTATAGTGTAAATACACACAAGCAAAATGAAATGTTACTCACCACATAAACAAGACTTAAAAGCAACAATGAATAAAACAATGCAAAAGCAATTTATTTATTTATGATGAGTAACATGTCATGATGGAACATGTCATCTTATGACAAATTAAATGTAACAATCAATAATTTAATACACTTATTATAACATATTATAACCTGTCATAATTTAACATGTCATAATATAACATATCATTATGATATGTCATGATATTACATGTCATAGTATATCAGGAGCCTGTCATGATGTAACATTTCATTATGTAATGTGTCATACTAATACATATCATAATGAAATGTCATGATGTAACATACCAGGATGTTACAAGTCATAGTATAACCTGTCATAATGTAACATGTCATACTGCAACACGTCTTAATGTAACATGTCATAATGTAACATGTCATACTGCAACACGTCTTAATGTAACATGTTATAATGTAACATGTCATAATGTAACATGTCATACTGCAACATGTCTTAATGTAACATGTTATAATGTAACATTTCATACTGTAACACGTCATAATATAACATTTCCTAATGGCATCCCATGATGTAACACATCCTGATGTTACATGTCATAGTATAACCTGTCATAATGTAACACGTCATAATGTAACATGTCATACTGTTACACATCACAATATAACATTTCATAATGATATCCCATGATGTAACACATCATGATGTTACATGTCATAGTATAACCTGTCATAATGTAACCTGTCAAAATGTAACATTTCATAATGTAACACATCATAATGTAACATGTCATACTGTAACACGTCATAATATAATATTTGACAATGGCATGTCCTGATGTAACACATCATGATGTTACATGTCATAGCATAACCTGTCATAATGTAACCTGTCAAAATGTAACATGTCGTATTGTAACATGTCATAATGTAATATTTCGGAATGAAATGTCATGATGTAACACATCATTATTTTACATGAAAGTAAGTAAGTGTAACATGACATTATGTAACATGTCATAATAGAACGTTTCAAAATGTAATCCCATGATGTAACATATGATATGTCATTATGTAACATGTCCTTATGTAACACATCACAATGTAATACCGCAGTGTGTCCTGATGTAACATTCAATGGAGAAACGTTATAATTTAACATATGATGATGACATGAGATGTAAAAGCTGAACCGTGTAAGAGACAGAAAAGTGTGTAGTTCAGCAAAGAAAACAACAGATGACAATATTCCCGTCTTCTCTCCAAACACATCAAACAATCACTTGATTTCTTCGGCCTCTCATTTTCTGAGAGTATGAAATGGAAATAATGTCGTGAGAGGAATGTCCAGCGAGCGGCGCCTCCTGTGGGCTGCAGGTAGCAGCCGGTTTATCACACTGCTCCGACATATGGCTGCTGCGGCAAATCTGATTAATATGGGATGTCCGGGAGTCCGGTGTCGAGCACAGGACAGAAGTCCAGCTCTGATCCGGCTTCCCTTGAACACCCTGCCAAGTCTCTATCAACACGAGTGGAGATGTTGAGGCCCCGAGAGAAACTGACCTATGAAAACATGTTATTATTTACCACAGATTCTTTATTGATGAAATCTTGAATTTATTTTTTATTTATTATGACTTAAAACATACTGTTAACTCAATATATAATAATAATACATTTTATTTATTTTGCACTTTTCGTCATACATGACCTACAAGTGTTCTTTATCTCATAAAAAAAAAGTTACTCAAGTATAATTAAAGCCATATATTTGTATATTGATAATGATACTATATTTATTTGTTTGTGTTCAATAATATAAATAAAACATATTATATTAAAATTAAAGTAATTTATTAAATGGATTTATTGTTTTTTTGTCCAAATTTATTTTACAAATTGCATTCTTTCCCTATTATGTTATCATTAGGTTTTTTTGTAAAAAAAAAAATCCTACATTTTTAGAATTTAATTTCTTTGCAAACCCAAGGTTTTTAGGCAGTTTCTTTATTTTATTTTTTCTCTCCTTCTTAAATTAAATCTTCAAGAAATCTGTACTATTTCAGCAAAGTAATTTATAAAAGCAATACATTTTGTTAAATTTTTAGTCATGTGATTAAAATAACATTTCCTTAATTTTTGTGTTAATGGTTGAATATATGTGTCTTGACTGAAATATAGCCAGGGAAGAAAAATAATAATAATAATAAAAACCACTTTTCCATAGAAATTTATAGAAATAAATGATGCTTGGAAAAATAATAATAATTAAAAAATAAATAAAAAACGAAGTTTCAATCAGGCACTGATGTCCTTCCATTATTATGATAATGACCTTGTAATACAGATAATAAGTGCAACAACCGCTAGTGTTGTAGGCGACGCACATTTGTGTGTACGAACCATTATGTAACCGTCTCACAGTGACTTACAAACAATTCAAGGATTTTAAAAACGGTGCAACAAAAAATTTGCAGGTGTTTGAAAAAGCTCTCGTCCATTCTGACGACGGTGACTCTTCTATTTAACCGGATCCATGTGGCGTCCAGTCCAATCTTCTCTGAGAGAGGCAACACAATCATGGCCGTCCTTCAAACAACACAATGAACAATTGATATTCCTGTTGTGTAATCGCAACGTCTTTTTCAAATGTCGCTACTGAAAAATAGCACAGTTGGCGAGGTGTGAAAATAAGAGAGCATTTTACGATAATTTCAATAATAGTAAAGAATTTATATTCTTAGGACCTGTTGGTGTATATAAAGAATCGTTACAAGTGTTCCTAAAAGTTCTGTCATTTAAATGAATCTATTTAAATGATGGCTCTGACCAACAAACATTGGAGGTCAGCGGAAAAAAAACACTATTTAAACATGGATTTAAAAGTATTCAGTGACATACAGGGTCTAGTATTTTTGTGGTGATGGTCTGATGAAGCTTCATGAAGAACTGTCATGTTATGTAGATGTCAGTAGGTGGCGCCATCATTTAAAAAATGTTGTCTAAAACAAGGAAAATAGTGCAGAGACTGCCATCTAATGGACTCTAAAGTGGAAAATAATGACACTGTTTCATGAAGCTTCATAAGATCCATCACATTTTTTGAAGAATGTTGTGGGGCGTTCTACTAAGATTGTGTGTTCAATACTAAACATGGTGCACTCACCATGTAAGTATGTACGACGGCCAACAAAAGAAAATACAAAAGCACCAACACTCCGACTTTAAGACACAACGCAAGTGGTGGACTTCCGAGTTCAGGGACTTTATCGTTGAAATACAGAGAAATTGAAGCGACAAGTAACGGAAGATATAAAACGAAAGAAATAGAAAAGTAAATTAATTAAATCTAATATCACGTTCCGAGTTTCATAGATCATAGATTTTTATGGTATACTGTTAGTTTTATCTTGTATTATTCTGTTAGCTTTTTCCATGTTTACGTCAGGTTGTACTTGTACTTGTAATCATGCAGGAATGCTCCTCCCATGATGCAACACTAATAGACTCAGGGACTCATTCAGCTCGTGCTATTATGATGTATAAATATGAATTTGGGGGCAGGAGCGAAGTGAAAGTATGATGTATTATTTTATTTTTTAATCTTTGTATCCTTTTCTTTATATTTGTACTTTGACATCCCTTGCGTTTGTTCTTTTTTTTGCCCTTTGTTCTTGTTCTTGTTTTTATGAAACTTGCTATACTGAACTAGAAACCTATCTCTAGAGGGTTTAATAAAGTCAATCAAATATAATCAAATGAAAGATGATCAATGTTATGCTGGTTGTATCAATGAGTGGCAATGACTTTATACCTATATGTATTTTTTTGCATTTTTGGGAAAATGTGGAAAATGTTTTTTTTAGGATACGGAAACATGGAAATATGGAAATATGGAAGCGAGGGATGCCACACGCTTTAGGCAACAGGGTTTGTCGCTTTCAATGTGTTTCTATTTGACATGTTAAGGCAACATCTGTTGTATCAAGCGCTCAACTTGTTGCACATTAATCAATCAAATCCCACATTTTTCTACTCGTCTTCACTACTTGATACTTGAAACTAGACGTGAAATACACTAGAAAATCACTGTGTCAAAGGAAGATCTGACATTTTTTAACGGCAATTTTTTGTTATTTGTGAAATTTGTGTTCTTTGTTTAGTCAATAAATTTAGTCAGTTATTTTAGAGAGGATTGACCTCTAGTTGAATTAAAGTACCTAACATAGTTGAGAGGTTTTATTTAATGCAGGATCCTCTCAACTTAATTCAACAAGGGCCTCGATTAATGACGGGAAGACGAGTAGAAAGAAAGAAAAAAACATTAATTTAGAAAATGGATTGTTTTAATTCTTGGAATTACATATAAAACTCTTTTTTTTAAATATTAGATTTTTTTTTTAATTAAAAAATTAAAAATAATATTTAAAGAACATCTTTTGACAATGTCTCAATTATTTATCAATGAATTGCAACATAGAAATTGTTATATTTAACTATTTAAAAACAAGTAAAAAAAGTCAATATTTTGATGGCACTTTTGTACTTCCATACTAGGTTGGAACTAAATGATTTGTGATTCATCCACGTGAGGTCCTTATCAGAGCGTGATATTTGGACGACAGCAGCAGGACATACTTCTTCAGCACACGGTCAAGCCAGAGTGATTATCTTCGCGAGGAAAACCTTCCGCACGGGGAGCGACTCCTGCTCGTGTCCGTGACTGTCGACACGAGGCCTTCAGTCAACTCCACCTCCCCGAAGACACAAACGAGTCCCATCGTTGTTATTGACCAACTCCCCGATGAAATGTGAGTGAGGACGACGACTCATCTGGCCGTGAACTATCATTATCTCCCTCTCTCTGATGAATCTCCTCCAGCTCCTTCGCCGAAGAGTCCGGCTTCTTTTAATGGGCTCTTTCAGCCGTGGTTTGCTCAGCGGAAGCCTCTTACAAACCCATTTAAAGAAAGGTCCATGGATTTCATGGCTCCCCGGGCACTCGCTGCTTCTTTCAATAAGGTGAAGTCCAAGGCTTTATCCATCCGTCAATGGACCAGTGGAAGAGAGGAGGCAGCGCTTTTTAAATCCCAGAGATGCTAAAGTCCACGGAATGCTTGGCTGTTCCCTGATAGCCTTGGTACCGAACAAACCTAACAGCACTTGGCTTTGACATCAGAGCAGGTTTGATCGTAACCGGACGACGCAGATTAAGAAAAGAGGGATTGATGAAAAGAGAGTTTTAGCTGTTGCAAACATGCAAACATGGAAATCTTAGGTCGGTTCAGTTTTGAGGGTTTTTACTGAAAGGACATTTCTTAGAGAGTCATGGGCTGTTTCCCAAATCGCACACTTCTGCACTTATACTTAATATTTTGAGTGCACAAGTGTGTCCCGATGAGCAGTTTGCAAAATTGTAGCGCGCAATGAGCACTCAATTGGTGCACTCAAAAGGCCAGAGAGAGAGTGTGGATCGATGGACACTTTTGAACCTTAACAACCGCCATCTTAGTGACGTAGATGACGCTAAATTGAAGATACATCCCTGACGACGCGTCTTCGGAGCAGATATCGACGTAAATGTCTCAAGAAAACACTAATTTTAACACAAAACAACACAACAGCAATAATAACACAATGTAACAAAACTTTAGAACTTGTTTTGATTGGAGAAAAGTTCTGTCAAGTGTCGATGATAGTTTTTTTCAACGACCGGTTGCAATCAGCGTTAAAAAATAGTAGAAGAAGAAGCTGTCGACTCATTTCCTGTAGTGTGTAGCAGCAGAGTTTGATTTGAGACAGTACTACCCTGTTGAAATTTGCGATTTGAGACACAGCAATCGTTATAAAACCTGTGAATTATGTGTCCAGTCCAACATATAAGCGCCTCAAATAGTAAAAAACAAAGGTCCATTGTAAAAACAATATTACAAATAATTAAAAAGGATCATCGTACAAATTCTATACATCTCTATTTAAGGACATAGTTAATTATGTTGCTTTTACTCCACACAGTTCCAGTCCTACTCACCTCGACTGTCCTCTTTAGTGATACCACCGTTGCTAACACGTGGCCATGGGGGTCGTAATAACATACATACAACATACTACGCTCATGTAATTTTGTACGCGCCACAAAACGAACAGAACAATGATTTGGAGGCAACAGTGTTCTTGCTTCTCAGCTCCGTGGCTTTTTGTCACAGGAAAAGGTTTCTTGGACGAAGAGAACCGACATAAACACACATAATGAAATGGCAGCTCGCTAAAACAAAATGATACACAGCGTTAATTGCTAACTAGCTTGGCTAGCCTAAGAGACAACAATACTACTTTGATTACTTGACCAAAATGTAACATTAAACATCGATATCGTGCTGAATATGGAGACACATCAAAAAACATACCAATGAAAGTAAGTAAGTAAGTAATTTGTATCTAATAGCGCTTTTTCCAGACCAGGTTCACAAAGCGCTTAAACAATCAAAACAATATTCAATAAAGTACATACTTTAAAGGTCAAGATAAAACAACAGGAGTTCCAGAAAATCAAGGTAAAGCCTGAACAAATAAAGGCATAGTCGTGCTCTTCACTGTCCTAATGGTAAAACCTTTCATTCATTGTTGCTGTGTCTCTCTCCAGCCAGATGAGTTCATTGTCTATTCACCAATAAAAGGTCCAGAACTTGTCCACAGACCATGGAATGACTTTTGTCAAGGACTAACTCCTGACCTACATGCTTGTTCTCGCACTGTTTTTTGAAAATGGGTGGTTTTGTTTCTCGAGTTGGGAGGCTCGCTGAGTTTCCCTTCAGTGAAGTCGCTCTCTGACAAATCATTGGTCGGCAGTCGGTGGACATGTTCTTTTATGTGCTGACTCGCTCGCTTGGCAATAGTACCTGTATCTACCTACCGTGCTGGTGGAAACACAACAAACCCTGTGTTGAGTAGAGCAGAGTAGGGCTAAAGTGAGCTAGTTAAAAAGTAAGTAAGTAAGTAAGTAATATTTATTTATATAGCGCTTTTCGAGACCAGGGTCACAAAGCGCTTAGACAATCAAAACAATTCTCAAAAAAGTACATACTTTAAAGATCAAGATAATACTGAGAACAACACAGGAGTTTGAGAAATTCAAGGAAAAGCCTGAACAAATAGAAAGGTCTTAAGATGTTTCTTAAAGGAGTCAGTAGATCCATCAAACGCAAAGAGAGAGGAAGATCGTTCCAAAGCTTAGGAGCAACAGCCTGAAAAGATTTCTCTCCTCTGGTCCTGAGCCGTGTGCGTGGAACCATAAGTAGATTCTGATCCACAGACCTCAGAGCCCGAGCTGGGGTGTAAGGCTGGATCAGATCAGTGATGTAAGGAGGAGCCTGACCATGAATAGCTCTGAAAGTAAGAACCAGAATTTTAAAGTTGATCCTGAAAGAAACTGGAAGCCAGTGAAGAGTTTTAAGGATCCGAGAAATGTGAGTTCTCCTACTTGAGCGGGTCAGAATTCTCGATGCAGAGTTCTGAATCAACTGCAGACGAGACAAATCCTTCTTGTTAAGACATGAAAACAAACTGTTACAATAGTCCAGACGAGAAGAAACAAACGCATGGATTACAAGCTCCAGATCATGGAACAAAGGGAGCCATTAGAGTCCCGCGGAATGTTTGCCCCATCTGTTGATGTTTTTACTTTAGATTCGATTAGATTAGATTAGGTAGACTTTATTAATCCCTCTGGAGATCTCCTTCAGGAAATTCGGTTTCTAGTTCACAGCAGACGATAGTTTCATAAAAACAAGAACAAGAACAAAGTGCAAGGGATAACAAAGTGCAAATTTAAAGAACATAGATCAATGGAAAGAACATAAAGACAAGGATACAAAGACTCACATTCAACATTAACTTTTCACTTCACTCCTGCCCCCAAACTCAGAGTTACAAAGTTTAATAGCACAAGGAATGAATGTGTCCCTGAGTCTATCAGTGTTACATCATGGGAGGAGCATTCGTGCATCATCTGCTTCTCTTCTCACTGATGACAATGTTACAGTCATCATCCATGATGGACAGTAGTTTGTCCAGTGATCTTCTCTCTGCAACTGTCACCAGTGAGTCCAGCTTCAACCACAGAACCTCCTGATCGGTCTGTCCAACCTGTCGACACAATACATCCATAGACTTCAGGAAGAGATTGAAATCCGATCTTGTGACATAGTTCAGAATGCAAAAGTCGGGGTCAGGAGCCTGTCAAGATGGAAAGAAAGTCTTCAGCCGGGAGCTAGCCCTGGGTTCAAGGGATCAATCCAACTTCATTGACTCTCTGGAATCCTTTATACCTCCTGGAACAACCAATGCCTGGAACCTAGATCCATCTGTCCGTTCTAAGAGTTGTCAACCATAACTTCAGACACTATATACTGTAGACTGTTCCAGGTTCCAAGGGTTAGGAGGCACCCTTGAGTATCTTCTGGATGCCTTATGTTAGGATCACATTGGATAAAGATTTTGGGTAGTATTGCAATGAAGGAATTTAGTGTGGGGGGCGTTTGGTCAAGAGCTCCTGGTCACTTATTGAAGGACTTATTGAAGGACAGGAGAAGCGATGAAACAGGCAACAACCGAATAGTCTTCCTCAGTTTCGCTTGATCAAAATCTAGAAAAAGCTGAATAAAGAGAAGGACTTCCTAAAGCATGCGATGTGCACTGGGACGCATCAGTGAGTGGGGAATTAAACTACTGACCATTCCCAGTGTCCCGGGGGAACCAAGAGGCAGCAGCTGATGGTCTTATCGCAGGCCATTACTTCACCGGGGTCAGGGAATCAGAAGCAAAAATGTTTTCATACGACGTAAAACATCCATATGATTTATGAACCGCGTCATCACGTCACTCACTAAAAAGAATTTCTATCAATATTCCAGGAGCTTTCTGAGTTTGAAGCCTTGACTTTCAGAATGCAAATGAGACCCTTTATTTGATCCAAAATTGAACGCACTCGGAGATGTTGAGAAGATCCTTCCAGAGGTTTGAAAACCAAAAGATCCAACCGTGGTCTCCAGAGGGAGCGAGGAGGATGAGCTCCGGGGGAAGTGATGCCTTCACAGACAACTTGTTTAAAATCAACACCAAATGAGGTGTGAAGGAATTATGCAAATGACCGGGCGGCGGCGTTTGATTCAGTTTGTCAACAGGACGAATGTGAACGACTCGCCTCAAGTATTTTACATTTGTGGGTTCGTATCAGAAGAGAGGACGAGAAGTCTTCATTGAAGTCTGAGAGTACGTGTTTAGAGTTGTTTACAAAATATTTAGAGCATATTTCCTGTCTATCTATTCATGAATATATTAAATAAATATGACCTTCCTCATAGTTTGCCTTTTACACCATATTCTGATTCATAGTTATACTAAGTATTTACACTGTTTAGGAAAAAAGTTTGTATACCTTTACATTTTGACCCATTTGGTTATGTTTTGAGTTTAATTTTTTGAGTAAATACCTCAGTTTTCTAGTTACGGAGCCTCCTAGGAAAGGGTGGGAAGTTAATTTTCCTTAAGGGCCACATTTTACAGTGTGATTGTAGTGAGGGGCCGTCAAGTCAAAAAAGAGAAGCCAAGAGCCAAAATGATGGAGAGATCATTTTGCAACCCTTGTGTTATCTCAATTATCTGAGTCAAGGTCAACGACGTCCCTGGCTTCCATAAATACATATGCAGTGATGGTGATTGTTCACCTTGACCCAGAGACAACACAAGGGATACCACAAACACATTTGTTTTGGGCCTTCGGGTCACCTTGACCCAGACAAAACATATTTGTTTTAGGGCCTTTGGGTCATGTCTACCCAGAGATAACCCAATGGTTAAAAGTCAAAACATTTACAAAAGATAAAAATAACAACATTTTCTATTTATAAATTAATAATGTTATTATATCAATAAACATTTACATAGAAATATAATAAATAATAATAAAAATGTATGTTTTTTTTGGGGATCTTTTTTTTCATTTTCAGGATATTTTTTAACTTCTAAAGATTTTTTCTAACCCGTCAAGATCATCTTTTTTTACGACTCAAAATCTTTTCTTACTCCACAATTTCTTTTTCATATTTTTAAATTCACAAGATGTTTGTTAACTTCTCAATTTGTTTTACTTTTTCTTTACCTGTTGGGATCTTTTCTAATTCTTAAAAAAATGTGTAAATTCTCTAGATATTTTGTGACTTCTCGAGATCTCTATTTACTTCTGGAGATATTAGTAACCAGTCAAGATATTTTACTACTCAAGATATCTTTTTAACTTCTCAATATCTTTTTTTTAAATAAACAAGATATTTCTTTAATTTCAAAATATCTTTTTTATCTTCCTTGGAATTTCTTTTTAACTTCAAGATATTTTTTTCCGATTGGAATCTTTTCTAATTCTTAAAAAAAATGTTTAACTTCTCAAGATATTTTGTGAATTCTCGAGATCTCTATTTACTTCTGGTGATATTAGTAACCGGTCAAGATATTTTACTACTCAAGTTATTTTCAAACTTTTACAGTCGAGATCTCTTTTCTAGCTTAATATATTTTTTTAAATGAACAAGATATTTCTTTAATTTCACAAGATCTTTGTTAACTTCCCGATGTTTTCTTTTTAACTTCAAGATATTTTTTTTACCTGTTGGAATCTTTTCTAATTCTTATAATATTTCATCACTTCTAAAGAAATGTTGTGACTTCTCAAGATCCTTTGCAACCCATCAAGATATTTCACTACTAAAGATATTTTTTTTAACATCTGAAGATCTTTGATTTCTTGTGATCTTTCTAATCCTTCTAGATTTTCTTTTACTCTCGTAATCTTTTTTGACTTGATATTTAGAGACAGGAAACAATATAAATGAATTGTTACAATTCATTTAACCAAATCTAAATGCACTTGTTGGTGTAAATGATAGAAATCTTGACCTAAAATGGATGCAGCTGCATTAGTCTCTGATGTTGTTGTTCTTGAGAGAGCGAAAGAGGTTCGTCCTCTTGAGGCTTCATGGAAGACAACCGGGCAGACCTGAATTTCAATGAGCGGAGGTTTGGTCGGGGAAGGTGCTACAGGCGGACGGACAGTGAGTCAGATGTGGAGTGATGCTGAGAAGAAAGGAGGGAGATTCTTGTCGTTCGCTCTGGGCTCCACCTGCTCCCTCCTGTCACGCTTCCTGCCACAGGAGGTGCAGATGCACCCCCGGTGTCACGAGGACAGGGAGGTCAGGAGCAGGATAATCAATGAGAAGGAGCTGCAGTGGTGAGACACGGGTGCGTTGAAGAGGAAAGATGGATGTGTGTTGGTGTTTTGTCAGGCGCTGGGAGAGGCAGGATCTAAGTAGGGAGGCTGGCAGGGATGCAAATAGCAGAACGAGTGCAGCGGAAGATTACTTTTCCTGCATTTGCTATTCATACATTTGCAAGGTGACTCACTCCAGACAAAGCAGGTGATCAAGAGATTCTTCCTCAAGATAAGACAAGATGGAGGGCAGGTTTGGAACGCTTTCTCCAGGTCCACACTCGGACGAAGACGGATTTCATTTTGCTTTTAAATCCATCTTAGCTGCCAACTTCAATGTAGCGACTGGAGCTCAGTTGTCTTCGTCTTCATCTAAAAAGACACTTAAAAACATCCAAAAACCTCCGTACTGCTCCATACATCAGGGATTATTCTGAAATAAGTTAAATAACTCTTTCATTTTTCTACATTTTTCTGAACATAAAACATCCCAGTTGTAACCGTGCTTTTACGAATGCCTGCTCTACCCTCTACAGGCTGTGCCTATTGGTTGCCCCGGGAGATAACCTCTAGCCTGTAAAGGGCAGAGCATGCATGAAGTAGAACAGATGTTTAAGGGGAGTAAAAAACGACAACGATACAAAAAGTACAGCGTAACACATTTAAACCATTTCCATTTATCAAGAGAAGATTCCGAATCGATTTAGACTGGCTCTCATATATATGTATTTTAATCAGCAGACCAACTACAAAATGGTATAAATAACAAATTTATTAAATAACACAAATTCCAAATAACAATCACAATCCCCAAACAAACAAAACCCGAGTCCATTATCTCTAAGAGTCCAAAAAAAACAGAGTCCACAACCGATGAATTAAACAGAAAAAGAAAGGAGAACAAGGAACTTGGAAAACAAAAAACAAGAAAACATACACATATGAATAACCCTAAAAACCAAGTCACTCAGGCATAAGAGTCCAACGAAAGTCTATAGGAATAGGGCCGAACACGGAACAACCAATATACCAGAGCAGGCAGATCTTTGATCACAGGTCTGGACTCAGAAGGTTGACGTAGAAGGTTCCTGATTGTTGATGAGGTCCAGTCGTGTGCCGTTAGTCAACTCAGGAACATGGTTAAGAAGAGAACAGGAAGTGAAAAGACAAAATAAAAGTGTAACATGAGACTCTATTGTCGTTCATAACACTATTCATCTACTAATATATACTTCTTTATATACATCCCTCTGTTAAATACATCATTCTATAGAAGTTTTTCTTATCAGGATCCATCTATTGAAGTGGTGACCTTTGGTTTTGCTACCTGAAGAACTCATACCCAACAAGGCCACTAGTCTTTACTGATGTTCCTACACAGCGGGTCACATTCCAGGACAACACATTCCTTTTTTTGTTTCTCTGACATTCCCCCTTGAAGATCCTCCCCTCATTTTAGCCAGTGCTGGGCCTCTTAAAGTCCTCCACACTTACACCAGACCAGGGTTACCAGATAGATAGATAGATAGATAGATAGATAGATAGATAGATAGATAGATAGATAGATAGATAGATAGATAGATAGATAGATAGATAGATAGATAGATAGATAGATAGATAGATAGATAGATAGATAGATAGATAGATAGATAGATAGATAGATAGATAGATAGATAGATAGATAGATAGATAGATAGATAGATAGATAGATAGATAGATAGATAGATAGATAGATAGATAGATAGATAGATAGATAGATAGATAGATAGATAGATAGATAGATAGATAGATAGATAGATAGATAGATAGATAGATAGATAGATAGATAGATAGATAGATAGATAGATAGATAGATAGATAGATAGATAGATAGATAGATAGATAGATAGATAGATAGATAGATAGATAGATAGATAGATAGATAGATAGATAGATAGATAGATAGATAGATAGATAGATAGATAGATAGATAGATAGATAGATAGATAGATAGATAGATAGATAGATAGATAGATAGATAGATAGATAGATAGATAGATAGATAGATAGATAGATAGATAGATAGATAGATAGATAGATAGATAGATAGATAGATAGATAGATAGATAGATAGATAGATAGATAGATAGATAGATAGATAGATAGATAGATAGATAGATAGATAGATAGATAGATAGATAGATGGATGGATGGATGGATGGATGGATGGATGGATGGATGGATGGATGGATGGATGGATGGATGGATGGATGGATGGATGGATGGATGGATGGATGGATGGATGGATGGATGGATGGATGGATGGATGGATGGATGGATGGATGGATGGATGGATGGATGGATGGATGGATGGATGGATGGATGGATGGATGGATGGATGGATGGATGGATGGATGGATGGATGGATGGATGGATGGATGGATGGATGGATGGATGGATGGATGGATGGATGGATGGATGGATGGATGGATGGATGGATGGATGGATGGATGGATGGATGGATGGATGGATGGATGGATGGATGGATGGATGGATGGATGGATGGATGGATGGATGGATGGATGGATGGATGGATGGATGGATGGATGGATGGATGGATGGATGGATGGATGGATGGATGGATGGATGGATGGATGGATGGATGGATGGATGGATGGATGGATGGATGGATGGATGGATGGATGGATGGACGGATAGACGGACGGACGGACGGACGGACGGACGGACGGACGGACGGACGGACGGACGGACGGACGGACGGACGGACGGACGGACGGACGGACGGACGGACGGACGGACGGACGGACGGACGGACGGACGGACGGACGGACGGACGGACGGACGGACGGACGGACGGACGGACGGACGGAAAGATAGACCGACGGACGGAAAGATAGACCGACGGACGGACGGATGGATGGATGGATGGATGGATGGATGGATGGATGGATGGATGGATGGACGGACGGAAAGATAGACCGACGGACGGATGGATGGACGGATGGACGGATGGATGGACGGATGGACGGATGGATGGATGGATGGATGGATGGATGGATGGATGGATGGATGGATGGATGGATGGATGGATGGATGGATGGATGGATGGATAGATAAACATTCTGACTGTGATGTTTTTGTTATCATTGCCACATCTTTTTATAAATGTATTATTTATTTATTATTTATAAATAATCCCGACGATCTTCAACTGTGAGAAAATATTCAAACTTTTATTGAGTTGCTGATAAAGAAGTTAAACCCGGACAAACCTTGGAGCGACTCACGTCTGATTTCTACCCGAGCTGCTTTAAATCTGCACTGAACTCACACACTCCCTGTTACCGTGCCAGATGCATTATGGGAGCTGCTCAGTCCACCGTTACTGAGAGGGTTGTTGAGTGGGATGGCACTTTTTTTTACTGAGATGTTTTTTAGTCTGAAGGTCGAGTAGTTTAGAAGCTAATAAGTGGTCCTCTTTCGTTCTCCTCCATCCATCCATTAAACATCTCACCATACAATTGACTTTTCATTTCCTGTTGTCATAGAAGTTCACTGGTAAACACACTTCCAGGAAGTGTTTGCCTGACAAAAAACCCATCAGAACATCAGCAGACATAACGTCTTACACCTCCTCCCCCCGACACTGTCACATGATCTCACCCTCACGAGGGCAGATGAAGAAGCTCTCCTCCAAGGTCACACCCCATTTCTTCTTCTGCTCCTGAATCTCAGGGAACCAAGAGACACCCCTCAACACCCTCAGGGAAGATCACAACAAACGTTCCCCGACAAGAAGATTTGTAATCTTTTCCTTTAACGCTGATGCATGTTTTGAGGACGCTGGTTATTTATCATCTTCATGTCTGCGTTTTGTTCCCCCGACTGGGAGGAAATCACTGGAGGCGACAACAGCAGCGTGACCCACATTTCCTGGTGTGGCCTCTCGCTGACTTCCAGACAGATCAGTGCCTCTCCTGTCCGTCCTCCTGGGCTGCACCACAGCTGCAGCGCCGTCTGGCAGCGACCCAAGATGGACGTCGACACATCCCATAATAGGTGTCCAAGATGGACGTCAAGACATCCCCTAATAGGTATAGGGGTTAGCCATAGAATGTATCGATACACCTGAATTTTTTTTTAAACGATACCGTATCAATATTCAACGGCAATACATCTATTTAAAATATTTTAAATATATATGATTTGGCTTTTAATTAATATTTCATTTTAGATATTTTATGGTTTATATTTAAATAAAGTTTATATATCAAAAAATTGAACTATTCTTATTTTGTATCTACAATAAAAATGCAATATTCATGTATTTTATCAACTATGTGTGTTGTGCATTACGTCCTCCGCAGTAAAAAGGAACAATTAATTCCCGCGAGATCCCGGCGATGACTGAGGACGAGAGGATACAATCAGACTTTTAAAGCTGATATTTGGACATATTTTGGTTTTGCAACAAATTAAAGCAGTTACGACTTTGTCAAGAGTCATGTGGTCTGTAAACTCTACAACACCAGAGTCAAGTACTCGACATTACTACACATACTGTATATCCTTGTTACTACAGTATCACTATATATCACAGTATATATTGTATCGTTTTCACGGTGTAAGGTATCATCAGATTCTTGCCAACCCTAGTCAACTACGATGGTTGGTAATGTTTTCAACTTATTACTTTTATAAAGTTGCTCTGAAATCTGGGCGAAGGAGAGGTTACAAGAGTCCATTATGACATATTTATGGCTTCACGCCTCCTCCAACCGGCTGTAATCACGCCCGCTTTGTTTACAACGAGTACCTTGGAGGTCAAGACCTTCGGGATTGATGACGCACAGTAACAAACCTCAATGTTTGACCAATCACAGCAGAGTGGGTGTGGTTATGGTAAACAAGATTTAATCTCCAGAAAAACAGTGTTTTCGGAGGGCGGGGCTTAGAACACTTTCTAATGTCAATATTTCAATGAAAATAAAGTTTTGTACAAACACACACGGATGATACAATAGAGTCACACATCAGTTTAACACACACTTACATCAACACATTAGGATAATCCAGGTTTGCCTTCAAACCAATGGGAGGAGGAGGCCCCGGGACACACGGACACAGGTATGAAATATTAAAGAGGTGAAGTAGCTCCAGAATGCACAGAAGCATTTAATTCCACTGCTTTGTTGAGTTTTCTTCCTCAGAGACAGTGGCGGCATCAGCAGATTCTCGGCGCTGGCACAGAATTCATGGGACAAGTGTCCGTGTCAGCACTTTCTGCTGCGCCGCTGTGTAAAGGACGTCACACTTGTCAGCCGCAGTATGAGCTGGAATGATGAGGACGAGAGCAATGTTGAGGCTCGTCCACGAGATGTTGAACCCCTCATCCTGCAGAGAGTCTACATGTGTGGTCGGAACTCATGTATGACAGAACATAATGTATCATTAAAAACGTTTTGGTGTTTTTTTTTCTTCAATTATTTGTAAATTAAAAGGTTAAAACTTAAATTGAATAGAATTTTTATTTTTTTCACATAAAGATTTTGATATTCTAAAACTAATAATAATAATAAAAAAAGTGAAATGAGTATCAAGATACTACTAAAGTAGGCCACAAATGATAAAACATTTAGTTCAAAATTTATTTTTGAAATATTGGAATCAGAACATGAAACTTTACGTGTAGAAAATTAGTTTATTATTATAATTGTATTAAATTATTCAAAGAAAACACAAAGAATCGACTCTTTAATACAAAAATAATAATAATATATGAATTAAAACGATAATGATTAAATGCTTCCTGGATTGATGACACAAAAATTGATGATTGACCAATCACAGCAGAGTTGGTGAGGTTACGGTAAACAAGATTTAATCTCCAGAAAAACAAAGTGTTTTCAGTGGGCAGAGTTTAAGGTAATTTTCTAATGTCAATATTTCAATGAAAAGAGAGTTTTATACAATATATATATATATATACAATATATATATATATATATATATATATATATACCTGTATAAATAAATATATTTTTTATCTTATTTTATTTTATTTATTTAAAAAAAAATTCAATAATGAATTAATAAAAAGGTTGAAATTATCTTTTTGTTGTTTTAAAAAAAAAAAAAAATTTAACTTTACAAAAATCGAACATTTTCAAAAATAAATATTTCTTTTACACAGAGAGATAAGAATTTAAAATTCAAAAATACATTTTTCTAAAGTATTAAAGTAATATTTTACCAACATTTTTATATATTAAATTTGATGCTGAAACAAATTGAAGAATTCAAGTATAAAAAAAAATTGAGATGTTAAATGTAATATTCAGATGTCACTGATATACGTCCATACTTGTGTTGAACATATAAAACACTCTGGATGTTACGTCACTGTGAACCTCAGAGTCTGGGTTCAGACGCTGAAGAACGTGGACCAGAGTCTCCAGCGGTTCATTTGTGAGTCTAAACATGTGTCCTTCAGTGGAACCTGCATCTCATCAGGGACACATTAACCTGGACGACCTGAGTGAGACACCAGAGGGAATCATGAATATTACAATCCATGCAAGTTCAGATGTCACAAGATGGAATTCACTATTTTTCATGATGTGAAAAAACAAACAGAACAAACCTAGATTCGAAAGTTATATTTAATAAATCAGCATCAAACTGTGAAAATAAAATATAATTTGTATAATGCAGTTATTTATTTTAAGCGGAAGTTGAATATATCGGTTTTTTTTAAGGTTTAGCTTTATTGAAAATTGAAATATATAAAAAGTCCATTTGTTATATTAAATAAAGCCACTTGTTTTCCATGTTTTCATCAAAGATTTTAATAAAATTAAACAAAAAAGTTATAAATTGATGATAAAACAAATATTTTATTTGCTACACTTGATTATTATATTGTGGTTACTTCCTTAATAAATGACTAAATAAATAGATATAACAATATAAAAAATGTTGGTATAATAGTGACACCACAATTGGTTTAAAGTACGATCAAGTAGTTCGGTACTCGTTTGGTTTTGTCTGGTGACACGATTATAGCAACATTTTTATATTGAATTTAAAAAAAATATAGAATTTAGAGAACGTATTCTGATTTTATTCCAGGTACAACATCAAACCCTACGTGTGATGGAGACGTAAACTCTGCAGATCGACCCTCAGTGGGCGTCGTTATGAAGGTATTGATCCGACGGTGGGCGAAGACGTTTCAAGAAATCAAAGATGGACGAGAGGAAGAAAGTCCAGGCGACGTGATGAGGTCAGATAAATAGATTAGATATCAATGAGAGGAATCAATACTGAGCATCTGATCATCTTTCAGCTGATAATGAGCCAGCAGAGATGAGGATCAGCTACTCTGAGTCCGACACAATGGGTCTCGATTGATGTTTACCTTTTAGCATTTAGCATACGACCTGAGCTATTGCTAATGTAATATAAAGTTTTAATAGTATTATAGCCAGTATGGAAGTACATCAGTGCCATCAGTATTGAATGGTTGATTTGACATTTTATATGTTGAAACCTTCATTTGAAAATATTATTTAATTCAATAATCTCTATATTAAAATGTTGAATTTGTTTCTAATTTAAAATGTAAATTTAAATAAAACGGTGGTACAGTAGTGACACCATGATGAAAGTTGGATCAAGTAGGTCGGTACTCGTTTGGTAATGTCTGATGACACTATTATACCAACATTTTTATATTGAATTTAAAAGTTTATGAATTACAAAATAATGAATTTAGGAATGTCCGTTTTAATTATTGCAATTAGAATATTGAACTGTATTTATTTCATAGTAATACTCCACATAGCTCTATAGTCTAACTTCGCAAGGCTCTGTAGTAGTACTCCATGTGGCTTCATGGTATCACACCAAGAGACTCAGTGGTATAACTTTGCGAGGCTCCTTAGTATTACTCTACGTAGTTCTGTAGTATAACTGCAAGACTTTTTAGTATTACTCTATGAGACTCCGTAGTATTACTCAGCAAGGCTCCCTAGTATTACTTTGAAAGGCTCCCTGGTATAACTTTGCAAAGCTCAGTTGTATTACTCCACGTGGCTCTGTATTATTAATCCACCAGGCTCTAGTAGTATAACTCCAAGTGGCTCTAGTAGTATTACTCCACAAGGCTCTAGCAGTATTACTCCACGTGGCTGTGTTATATTACTCCAAATGGCTCTGTTCTATTACTCCACCAGGCTCTAGTGGTATTACTCCATATGGCTCTTGTAGTATTACTCCATATGGCTCTTGTAGTATAACTCCATGTGGCTCTAGTAGTATTACTCCACAAAGGTCTATTGAATTACTCCATGTGGCTCTAGTGGTATCACTCTTTGTGGCTCTAGTGGTATTACTCTATGTGGCTCTAGTAGTATTACTCCATGTGGCTCTAGTAATATTACTCCACTTGGCTCTGCAGTATTACTCAGCAAGACTCAGTAGTATAACTTTCAAGGCTCTGTAGTATTACTCCGCAAAGCTCACTAGTATTACTCCACTTGGCTCTGGAAACTTCAAATATGGGTTTTACATTTCGATATGAATTCAAGTGTTTTGAAGGCCTCATAATCGTAGATACACAGTTTAACACCTGCTGTGTGTCCAGCTGCCGAGGAGATCCTTATTTAAGAAGTGATCATCGCGAGGCATCAGTATTCGCCTCCAGCTCTCGTCGCAGATGAAATCACGTTCCTGAGCGTCAGAGTTAAGAGTCGGACGGAGAAGAAGAAGAAGCTCTAATGAAGCGACAGGTTATGAATTGATGGATCGACAGAAGCTATCAGGGTTCTAAATGAGCAACACTCGCAGGTTTGAATCCCGGGGAGGAGAACATGTTGAAAAAACAAACATTCCATCAATTAAATGTAAATACTGATTCTTATTGTACAACTGCATTTTTGTAAATTGGACAGGGAATTACATGTGTCCAAAACTGTTGTGTATTTTTTTCCATTTTGCACTTAAAAGAAGAAAGTTAAGATGAAGGAAGTCACAATATATATATTTTTTATCATTTAAGGTTTCATTTTGGGAGTTAATTTATGGAAATACATCAGTAATATCAGGTTTTTACCATTAGCATTAGCTTTAATATTCAAATCTTGATTTTTATCGCGACACAGGATGATACAAATTTAATATTGAATCTAAATGACTATGACTTAAAAAATATTGAATTATGAAAATATTTTATTGAATTATAGAAAATCAAATATCAAACTCTATGTGTAAAACTTTTTTTTTTAAAGTTAAATTATTTAGAAATAACGTTAGACCTTCAGTTTACATATTATTGATATTATTAAAAGGCTCCAAATAATAAATAAATGGATATAAAAAACAAACAAAATGTAAGTAAAAACATTTCAATATATATATTGCAATATTACTTCTTAAGCCTGTTTTATGAATCATATATATCAACAAACGATTAAGTAAATATTAAAAAAAATATTGCAATTAGTTTCTATGATTGTATTTTTCTTGTTTATTTTGATGTATTTCACGTGACTATAAAACACAGCACATAATCAAACTCAACAATGTCCCAAAAACAACAAAAATGACCGCTGAAGGACCGTCAGCTAACAGGTTGTTCTTGTAATGGTTCTTTCCACTGTAGACCAGGAAGCGCTCGCCTGATGTTCAGGTCACATGACTGATGTGATGCAGCAGGAACTTCCTTCCTGTGCACAGAGCGTGTGAAGGAGCTCGACTCACACAGAGACGAGGCATGTCGTCAGGTGTCCAATGTTTTCTATCAGGTTTCAGGTGAACACGGAGCGCAGGTGTATCTGCCGACGTTCC
>NC_141822.1:8823082-8925582 GCF_982586985.1 Callionymus lyra
TAAGATTATTCTGACAGTTCTTCGGTGCACACCGGCTCGTACATAAAAGCAGCATATCGATCGAAGTGTGATAAAATTCTTGAGATGCCACGACACCGTTTTTTATGTCAACTGAACGACCAGGAAAACTACCCTGAACTTTAAAACAAAGAAAATACAAAAATGAAACAACAAATGTGTCACACGAGCCTTGAGTTCAGATGCAACGAGTCGAAACTCACCAGAAGGGATGTTTTTCGGGTCGGCTGGAGAATCTCATGGATCACCGAACTGAAGATGTAAAGAAACACAAAATGAATAAATTAAAAACACACCATTATCAGATGATGGTTCATTTATAATGCCGTACTGATCGTCAAGGTCATATTTTCCCCGCATCAAAGTAAACAATTTCCCTTTCCAAACACCTTAAATAATATATGCTGCTCCACATATACAACATAGAGTTGCTTTCTAAAGTGAGTCATGCAGGAAACAAACAGCTAACAAATTAATCTTGTTTATACGGTTAAAAACAGGTTTTCTGAAATTTTAACCGTTTTCCCTGGAACACATTCAAGTAAAACAGTTAGGTCCGGAGGGTTGGAAGTTCCAATCCTCTTTCTCTAGTCGGACCTAGCGAGTACAGACGCTGTAACCCCCAAATAATACTGACAGAACACAACTCTGAGTCGCTTACAACTCCACAAATTTATCCCCAAAACAATACTACCAGAAGTTCAAGTCTTTTACTATCAACAAAATGTTTCCTTCACAAAATAATGCTAAAATATGATGGTATAATGCACATATACTGCAAATCCAAGCCTGTGAAATTCACAACATTAAACCCCAAAATGACGCTAAGAGAACTAAACTCTGAGTTTGTTATAATTGACTAAATTTGGCCCCAAAATAATACTATCAGAACACAAGTTCGAGTCTTTTACAACCAACAAAATGTACCCACAAAATAATACTAAAATAATGCAACTCCAAGCCTGTACAATTCACAACGATTAGCCCCAAAATAACACTAAGAGAACTAAACCTTTGAGTCTTTTACAATTGACTTAGTTGAGCCCCAAAATAATACTATCAGAACGCAACTCGGAGTCTGTTACAATATAATAAATTAAGCCCCAAAATAATGCTTAGAGAACTTTACTCTTGAGGCTGTTACAATTGGCAAAATTTAGCCCAAAAGTAATGCTAAGAGAACTTCAGTCTTGAGTCAGTTGCAATTGACCAAAATTAAGCCCCCAAATAATACAGACAGAAGGCAACTCTAAGTCTGTTACAATTGACAAAGTTTAGCCACAAAAATAATATTAAATAAATGCAACTCAAAGCTTGTAGAATGGACACCATAAAGCCCTAAAATAATGCTAAGAGAAGTAAACTCTGAGTCTGTTAAAAATTCACAAAATTAAGCCCGAAATTTATACTCCCAGAACTACTATGATTGAAAGAAGAAAAACAAAATGGCTGAGACAAAATAAAGATAATCAAAAATAAATTACACTTAATAATTTGTATTGTTACTTTTACTTTGACCTCTTATTTATTCCCTCTCTTTCTCTCCAGATCACACCTTCACGTCTCTTACTATGAAACTCTAGGAAAGTTCATTTCTTGCTGATTAATAATAAAGTCTGACAGTTATTGACGCCATAGTTACAAGTATTAAACTCAAAGTAACCTACGGTTGCTAACGATTGCATCAACTTCAAACCTCCTTTATTTCTCAACTTTATCTCAAATGTAGAAAGATACAGTCGTGCAGGAATCTTACTAAAACATCATCAAATATTATTGTTTATTTAAACAGGTTTTTACAAAATGGTAACTGTTCTTTTTGACCAGTAAATCGTCCCAAACAAATAACTGCCTTTAACTTACAAGCTAATATGCACTAGCATGCTAATAGGCCTAATTTCTAAATAATTAAAAGGTAAAATCTTATAGTCGTGCAGAAATATAACAAAAACATCATGAAATAAATAATTTATTAAAGTAAAAACAGGTTTCCTGGATTTTAAAATGTATTTTTTCCTCAAGTAAATCGTCCCAAACAATGAATTACCTTTAAGTTTTTAGCTAATGCAAGCTAGCATGCTAATTAGCCACGTTTACTTTTACCTTTCTCTCCTTTTTTTATTCCCTTGTTCTCTCCAGCTCACACCTTCACATGTCTTAATATGAAACTCTAGGAAAGTTTATTTCCTTCTGATTAATAACTTTACTAATAATATCTGACAATTATTGACGCCATGACTCATGTTTTCTACGGCAACCAGATTCGGACAAAAAGCATGTGCAAGATGCACAACTTTATTTACACTATATAGAGGACAATATAGTGTTTCTTCGATTTTTATGACAAATAAAACCATTAATGGAGTCTGTGTACATTTACTCATCACAACGTTTTGTCAACGATGTACAATTAGTTGAAGCACGACACGATTATTTACCCTGTGAGAAAATTAACTCTCTATTATTTAAAGTAAATAAAGTTGTGTATTTTGACTGCAACGCAAACAGATCGCTGGATTCCCAGATCGCTGATTAATAAACTCAAGGATAACATCTGACATTTATTGTCGCCATAGTTACAAGTATTAAACTCAAGTTGATCTCGAACAAGTACTTTTGCGTACGATTGCATCAACTTTAAACCTTAATTTCTCAACTTTAACTCAAATGTTAATTCTTATAGTCGTGCAGAAATATTAAAAAGACATCATAAAATAAATCATTTATTTAAGTAAAAACAGGTTTCCTGGGTTTTAAAATGTATTTTTTCACCTAAGTAAATCGTCCCAAACAATGAATTACCTTTAGGTTGTGAGCTAACACAAGCTAGCATGCTAATTAGTCACTTTTTCTTTTACCTTTCTCTCTCTTATTTATTTATCCAGATCACAAAATCTTGTTTACTTCAAACAGAAAATCAAAAACAGTTTTTCCTGGAAAACATTTGAGTAAAACTTCCCAAACAAACAAGTTGCAAGCTAATACAAGCTAGCATGCTAGGATGCTAATTAGCACCTTTTTTTTTACTCCATCACCATCTTAACTCTACCTCTTTTCATCCTCTTAGTTATTCCTTCAAACCTTCACATAGAAAAAGTTAATTTCTTGCTGATTTATAATCGCAATAGTAACATCTGATATTTATTGACAGTAGTTTACAATTATGAAATTCAAAGTACCTAAGTTAGTAAGTACTTTTGCTAACAATTGCATCAACTTTATAAACTCCTTTTTTCCCAACTTAATTTCAAACGTAGAAAGATAAAGTACTGTAGGAATATTAGAAAAAAACAAAATCAAATCATTTTTGTTAATTTAAAACTTCCCGAAAAAACAAATTGCAAGCTAACACGAGCTAGCATGCTAGGATGCTAAATAGCACCTTTTTTTTCATAGTTCATTTCTTGCTGTTTAATAATTTCAATAGTAAGGTCTGACATTTATTGACGCCATAGTTTACAATTATTAAAATATAAAGTACCTAAGTTAGTAAGTACTTTTGCAAACGATTGCATCAACTTAATAACCTCCTTTTTTTCTCAATTTAATCTCAAACGTAGAAAGATATAGTCGTGCAGGAATGTTACAAAAAAAACAACATCAAATAATTTTGTTAAGTTAAAATGTCCCAAACAAATAAATTGCAAGCTAACACAAGCTAGCATGCTAGGATGCTAATTAGCCCCTTTATTTTCAAAGTTAATTTCTTGCTGATTAATAATCTCAGTAGTAACGTCTGACATTTATCGACGCCACAGTTACAAACATTAAATTCAAAGTACCTTAATAACTAAGTACTTTTGCTAACGATTGCATCAACTTTAAAACCTCCTATTTTATCAACTCGATCTCAAACGTAGAAAGATATAGTCGTGCAGGAATATTACAAATAAAACAACATTAAAAAAATATTTTTGTTAAGTTAAAACTTCCCAAACAAACAAGTTGCAAGCTAACACGAGCTAGCATACTAGGATGCTAATTAGCACCCTTTTTTCATTTCAAAAGTTCATTTCTTGCTGATTAATAATCTCAATCACAACATCTGACATTTGTTGACAGTAGTTTACGTTTATTAAATTCAAAGTACGTAAGTTAGTAAGTACTTTTGCTAACGATTGCATCAACTTTAAAACCTGCTTCTTTTCACAACTTAATCGCAAACGTACAAAGATATAGTCGTGCAGGAATGTTACAAAAAAAACAACATAAAATATTTTTTTGTTAAGTTAAAACTTCCCGAAAAAACAAGTTGCAAGCTAACACGAGCTAGCATGCTAGGATGCTAATTAGCCCCTTTTATTTCAAAGTTAATTTCTTGCTGCTTAATAATCTCAATAGTAACGCCACAGTTACAAACATTAAACTTTATCGTTCTCGACTAAGTAACTTTACTGAATCTCTTTCGTTCACCGGTCATGTCGCGCTTCCAACCTTTTGTTCACGCGTTTTTTTTTCCCCCCCGTTTGTGCGACGCGTGATCTTAGCAGGTTTTTCAAAAGTAGCTTAACTGACAAACGTTGATAATTTATTCTCTTGAATTCACAAGGCAGGCGCGTCACTTTTTACACTCCCCGGATCTGATATTAAAACACGTCGAAGAAGATTGTCTTGCAGCAGCAGCAAACTTTATCGATACCCATTGAAGCGACGACCTTCACTCGGGGGCGGCTGAGGTCATGGCATCGGCCTGCTGAACGTCTCTGGGCTGTCACGGGACAATTAGGTTAGATTTTCACAGACACACTGGTGAGTGCTCGTGAGTCAGTGGTGACATGGTCTATGCGTTCGTTCCACGCGTGATTCGATTTCCAGGACGCACAAGGCCGCCTCCACACGAGGGAGAAAATGGGATAAATCGGCATGAAATGAAAGCCTGGTCGCGATGATCCTCTCCAGACGTATGTATGTGTGAGAAGCTTCTTATTCACGATTCTACTCTCGCTTCCCGTACGTCGCCGTTATCTCGGAGCGTCCGGACCGTGAAGAAAAAGCTACGTTTTTCGTTGTGTTCGGAATAACACATCCTGCTTTTTGTGTTTGAGAAAAATACCAAAAAAAAAACAACATTATTGAAAAGAAAATAGAAGATTCTGTGTCTTACTTGTTTCATTAATTCAAATATATTATATATTAAATTAACTAAATATACAAAGAATATGAGCCAAAACTCTTTGATAGAAATACTCATTTAACTCTATAAACAGTGATTAATCGTCCATATGTTGCAAAAACAAAATTAATTAGTCAACATGAAATATGTTGAGTCATCTTTAGACTTCAGATGAATTAGTTTCGTGCTAAAATGATGAACTTGTTTTTTTTTTTAATATATATGATTTATTTAAACATTATCGGCTGCTGCAAACTTTTATAATGCATCAACCTTTGGCTGGTTTTTATGAATCTTGAAGAGTCTGCGTTTATAGATTTATATGTAAATAGTGTTGGAACTAAATGTTCGGATGATCGTGAAGCTAGGTTTAAAAAAATGGAATTAAAAAATGAAGAGGATTTTTTTGCCTCAATATTCTGATTGACATCAATCAATCAATCTCTTGTTTTGGCTATACCATTTATTTATACAGGTTTTTTTAAACATGTTATGATAAATAATTCTGCACAATGTGGTCTGACTATTAAAATAATAACAATAAAAATTAAAATGTTTTTTTTTAAACTTCCCTCCACCAATTATTTTTTAGTATTTACTAATATCTATTGCTGTTAGTATTGTATTTATTTATTATTTTTATTTTGCTTTTTCTATTATGTTATTTTCTTCATTATTGTTTTTATTATTATTATTTGTGTTATCATTTTAATTATGTGTACTGTACATCTTATTATAACATCTATGTATATTTTTGTATTGAATTGCTTTTTCAAAATTATTTTATTCAATAATTGCATTTTTAATGAGTAATTGAATCCAAAAATGTGTTTGTTGAAAGGTTGTTTTTTTTTAATTATATATATTTTTTATTTTATATTTTTCTAAATGAAATATTTTACTTACAAACACAATTCGACATTTTATTTCCAATAATTACCAATTTCAATTTATTTTTTATTGGTAGCCTGGTATAATAGTGACACCATACAATACTCAAATATATTTTATAAGAATTCTAATTCTACCATTTAATTACAATTACAATACAATATAATTATTCAGAATAATGACACTTAAGAATAAATCAGATCCGATGAGGATCAAGAAGCTCGGTTTTCTTTTGGTAATGTCTGGTGGCGTTTTTACATTGAATTTAAAAGGCGATGAATTAAAACATGTTATAATTAGAAAATTTGGTTTTAAATAATTAAAATAACAGTATCAAACTCTATGTGTAAATTAATTTATTTTGTGAAAATTTTTCCCAAATATGGAAAAAAAAAGGAATATCAATCGATCACAGATATTAAATAAAAACCCTTTTCATATGTATCTTGTTATAATGGTATTTGTCCAAACAAATGGTTAAATATAAATAAAATAAAATGAAAAATTACACTACAAAATAAATATGGGAGTCAGAATTAGTCCAAGTAATACAATAAATAAAAAGAAATGAGTTGATGGTTCAATTTCTAAAAAAAGGATCTTTCTGACCCTCCCTGGGATCGGCTGGTCCAGCTGTGGCGACAGATGTTGGACCGACTGACCAGATCAAGTCTCAACAGTCTGAGATGACATTTCTCCGGCAGCTGCTCGAGCCTCGTGCTCAACCCTCATGAGACTTAAAGCTGCTTCGTCTCGAAGAACGCTCTGCTACACGTCTCTCACGGATCACAGACCTCGTATTTTTGATCCATTGAATATCCAACATGTAAATAAATATGTTAAGTTTCATGTCTGATGTTTCTTATCGGAGTCTGAATAGTTACTTTACTTCAAGGCAAAAAAGAACTCGCAGGAACTTGTTAGCAGGAAGTACTTCAGGGTCATTTGTTAATGACTACTTGTACCTTCAGTATCAACAAATACATGTATCTTAATATTCTTGGCCTTGAGAAGTGTGTTGTTCCAGCGAGCTACTACGGTTCGACTCTGATGTGATCTGATAACAAGATAGAGTATTAGAAAGTATTTCAAATATTCCAAACTAGTTTCTTTGTTAGTGTGGTGACTGTGTGGTACTGCGCTTGGGTTGTGTATGTTTCTGTATTGGTGTGTGTCTCCGTTTCTGTGTCTTTGGGTTTTGTGTGTATATCTGTATTGGTGTGTGTTTGTTTCTATGTTGGGGTCGTGTGTGTTTGTTCATGTTTCTGCTTTTTTTGTTGCATATGTTTATGTGTCTGGATGGTGTGTATGTGTGTGTTACTTGGTTGGTCTGATTTTTTTTTTTGTTTCTTTGTCTAAATAGTGTGTGTATCTTTATTGGTGTGTGTGTGTGTGTATCTGTATTGGTGTGTCTGCTGTTTCTGTATTGGTGTGTGTGTTAGTGTGTGCATGTCTGTTTCTGTGTTGGAATGGTGTGTGTGTATCTGTATTGGTGTGTGTTTCTGTGTTTCATGTGTCTTTGTATTGGGATGGTGTGTGTGTATCTGTATTGGTGTTTGTTTCTGTGTCTGTATTGGGGTGTATGTGTTTATCCTTCTGTTTTTTAGTGTGTGCGTTTATGTGCTGGTGTGACTTGTTCATGTTTCAGTTTTTAGTGTTGGGATTGTGTGTGTATATCTGTATTGGTATGTGTGTCTAATTCTTTATTGGTTTGTGTGTATGTTTCTCTGTTGGGGTGGTGTCTGTGTGTGTCTGTTTCCATAATGGGGTGTATCTATATGTTTCTGTGTCTAGGTTGTGTGTGTGTTAATGTGTTGGGTTAGTGTGTATGTATCTATGAGTGTGTTTCTGTTTCTTAGGTGTTGTGCTTGTTTATGTGTGTGTGTGTGTGTGTGTGTGTGTGTGTGTTTGTGGGGGTGGGGGTGTGTGTGTGTGTGTGTGTGTGTGTGTGTATTGGTATTGGTATTTCTGTGTCTGTGTGCGTTTGTGTGTGCATTTTTTTTCTTCTCTGACGGATGATGATGAAGGTATTTGGATGTTTCTAAGTTTGTCATTTGTGTCTATAACTCATAATAAACACACATAAAAAAACAGATTACTGAAAATAATCCCAACATTAGTCGACATGAGTGTATCTAGAAAATAAGTTTGAATTTAGGGTTAACTATTACTATAACTATACTATATATACTCACTTTAAATATAGGTAAACTATTACTATAACTATACTATATATACTCACTTTAAATATAGGTGAGCTAGAAGGACAGTAAGTTGTTGTAAACAAACAATCCAAAGACAAAAAAAATCTGCTGGATCATGACTTTGTACTATTATCAAGTCCACTTGTGTACTTGAAGTGCAGACGACTTTAAGCGTCTATTTTAGTTGTTTTTTTAGTGTTTATTTCAGAGCCTAATGAACGTCCTGAAGGACGAGCCTATCAGCTTTGAGGACGAGTGTGTGACTAACACAGACAGTGAGTAAAAGAGAGAGTGGCACAGAAGTAACGAGAGAGTGTGTGTGTGCGAGTGTGTGTGCATGTGTGTGTGTGTGTGAGGGGGGGGGGGAACAAACACGCTATTCCGATCCCCTGCTGCGCCGTCGTTTGTGAGCTGATTGTTCTAGCGTGACACATGCGTGACATCAGAACAGCCCAACATGGCCGCTAGAGAAGCCCGGTGCAATGCAGAAATGAGGACACATCTTTCAGCATCAGTGCCCTACTGTCTCCCCCCCCCTCACACACACACACACACACACACAGCGACCTACAGAGAGTACAGTGTTTCACGATCATGGTACCGTGCAAGGTGAATCCAGTCTCATGACATGCGGCCAGATTTCTCATGATTCCGGCGTCACAATGTGTTCTCGTGCTACAGTGTATCATAAAAGAGGTTCTGTGTGTGTGTGTGTGTGTGTGTGTGTGTGTCTGTGCTACGTACATATTTATTTTGAGAACGTACACCCACCCTCTCCCCGACCTCCCTCCCACTCTCGCCTGCACTTTACTGTGACCTAAGAATCCTGCAGTCAGCAATGCCGCCCGAGCGACCATATATGTGCTCCAGCAAACATGCTACCTCGAATAACCCAGGGCCGGGCCCGCGGGGAGGAGGCTGTTATCTGGGACCAGGGAGCTGATAAAACATACCATAAACCCCCATAAACCCTCAGACGTATCAATGTTTTTTTATGGAGATCAGAAGCTCAGATTGAGAAAAAAACCACTCGACTGTTGAAAATGACAGTGTCGGTCTTACTATTGGCTTCCTGCTGTGACACCCACTTTCTTTTTTTATTTCATAAGACACTTGGCCTCGGACCAGGACTTATTTTTAATCCGGGCCCCGGTGCTGCTTACCTCCCGGACCCCGAAGGTAACGGTTGAAACCAAAACCACAACTTAAAAGAGGAACTTTGGCCATCAACAACTTAGAGCAATAGGGGAGTGTATTGGCAAGAATCTTGCGATAGGATAGGTATCACGATACAGGAACAACAATACGATTGTGATACAAGTATATATACGTAGTATTGTCGAGTACTTGACTCTGGTGTTGCAGAATTTACAGACCACATGACTCTTGACGAAGCTGTAACTGCTTTCATTTGTTTTGAAACCAAAACATGTCCAAACATCAGCTTTAAAAGCTTCAAAAGAGTTGACTGTATCCTCTCGTCCTCAGTCATCGCTGGGATCTCGCAAGATTTCATTGTTTCATTTAGCTTTGTAGACGTAATGAATGCTTCCGGATATGAAGGACGATAAATGACATGTATAATAAATGTAGAGATTAAGGTTTGGATAAATAATCAAATCAAAATCAATAAATTACTTATTATTGATGTAGTTTATACATTTTGACATGTATTTATACATTTATACATTTTGTCTTATATTTGTTTAGAAATTTATTCATTATGCCATTTTGTTGTCGTATGCAAATTATGTGGGCGGGTCAAAAATCAGTCTAAGGTGGTGATTGGTTACAGCCTTGGATCAACTGCCACTACCTTGAGAGCATCACACGTTTATCTTAGCTTCATGGCTAACTTTGGTTAGTCATTCATTTATTTTGACATTTTGACATATTGATATTTATCCAAAGATTTATTTATACATTTATACATTTTGTAACGTATTTATACATGTATTTATACTGAAGTCATTTATCGTCCTTCATATCCAGAAGCTTAATTGAGACACAAAAATGAAGAAAAAAAAACACACTAAATATTTGTAGGTTAATTGTAAATTTAAAAGAAAATTTAATTATTTCATTTTATACACATATTTCTTTTTTATTATATTTATTGAAATACAAACAATTAAATAAGTATGATTTAAATATAGTATTTGAAAGACAATCTGTACTGTTGAATATTTAGATCTAAGTATTGGGAAAATAATATACAGTAACACCATATTTTCTAACATACTTTTTATTATTATTGGGATAAAAACATCTATGTAAGTAAGTAAGTAAGTCATTTTTATTTGTATATTGCTTTTCTAGACCAGGGTCACAAAGCCCTTAAACAATCAAAACAATATTCAATAAAGTATATACTTTAAAGATCAAGATAAAACTGATAACACAACAGGAGTTCCAGAAAATCAAGGAAAAGCCTGAACAAATAAAAAAGTCTTAAGATCTGTGATATTTAAACTATCAATATCATCATATTGTATCTATCATACATCATACTATCATCATACTATCATGGAAGAAGTAGTGGTGACGTATGTTGAAGCTTCATGAAGCTACATTTTCCCCAATAGATATCACTGTTAATTCTTAGTATTAGTACCATTTTAATGATCGTTTGTTAATCCTAAAGAGTCGTCGACCGAGATCGGAGGTTCATGACACTGTTTCATGAAGCTTCATCAGCACATCACTGAATGATCTTGGATATGTTCGTGTTACTGAGTATTAAGGCGAGTTTGTTGGAAGTCATTGTAGAAGTACAGCGGCTCCTCCCTCTTCACCTGGCCTGACACCGCTCAGGTGTCAACAGCACAAGACAAAAAAAGACTTTCACGCCTGACAAATCTCTCACGTAAAAAAAAACCCGGTGGGATATGAAGCTGCACTAATTAGAACGGGAAGAGTTTGGAGCTTTGATCTCGGCCGCACTTTGAAAGTTCCACGATTGTCGTCTTCCACAGTCGTCACGAAGTACGAACAAATAAACACATTCCAACACATGAAGGCCACTTTGACAGCCTGTGAGGTGCTGTGAGGACAATAAGAAACGACAACGTATTCAAAGACTCATGGGAGATTTTTAAGGTCAAGGTGATCTGTGACATTTGTGTTCAGGCCTTCGGGTCACCTTGACCCAGAGGCAACACAAGGGTTTATATACTTCTATAAACATGATTATGATATACAATGACCACTTATTATTAGTGATAATCTGATGAAGCTTCATGAAGCAGTGTCATTATTGTCAGAGTCAAACATCATTTTTAAACTGATGGCGCCACCTACTGACCTCTGAACAACATGACACTGTTTCATGATGACTCTTGACGAAGTCGTAACTGCTTTCATTTGTTTTCAAACCAAAATATGTCCAAACATCAGCTTTAGAAGCAGCTGGAGTCCACTGTATCCTCTCGTCCTCAGTAATGGCCGGGATCTTTCAGGATCTCATTTTAAATTCAGCTGTGGAGGATAATGACTGCTGCCCTCTAGCAGTCGACTGTATCCTCTCGTCCTCAGTGATCTCGCTCTATTTCATTGTTCCTTTAGCTGCGGGTGAAAGTTTAATTGCAACACAACATCTTAAGACGTGCAGGCTTTTCCTTGATTTTCTGGAACTCCTGTTGTGTTATCAGTGTTATATTGACCTTTAAAGTATATAATTTATTGAATATTATTTTGATTGTGTAAGCGCTTTGTGACCCTGGTCTGGAAAAGCGCTCTATAAATAAAAATGACTTACTTACCTCCAAAAATGAACAAATGCTGTGAGTATTTAAATGTTAATTGTAAATATATATATATATCTATATATATATAGATATATATATATATATACTGTATATATATATATATACTGTATATATATATATATATATATATGTATATATATATACATATATATATATATTATTTCTATTACATTTATTGAATCATTAAAAATGAAGTATGATATGAAATAAAATGCGATTTGAAAAAAAAGCCAAAATATATTGATAAAGTACTGTTTAATATCGTTACCGTACCCAGGAAAAAAAAAGTGTAATTCATTGCGTTTGTGTCTCGCCTGCAGTTAATACAAAACTCTGACCTGCTCTAGTAGAAGAACTCACATTTCTCCCTCATAACTTTTAACTGGCTGCCAGTTTATCGCGGGAAAACATGTCAGTGAATCGATATTTTCTTACTCTCCTCCTGGTAAAAGATTCATTAATTAACCAAATGAATATGTTTGGACTTATATCTGCCTTAATCCAGATGAAAAAACTGTGAGGCGTCGACAACAACATTTCGTCCACTGACCACTGCAACAGAACGGCTAGTGTTCCAGACCCAAGGAAGTAGAAACAAGACAGGTCAGCGCCGAGAGGTCGGTCAGGTTCTTCCGGCACCTATTACCTCCATTTGTTATCCAGCATCAGCCTCGATGGTGCATCGAACATTTGCAGCAATTTAATTATGCGTAACACAGAGGAGAAGAAAAAAAAACGGAGGTGGGCTGCAAGGATAAATGCCATCCACTGTTCTCTCTGTGTCTCTTTGTCTGCCGAGCGTCTGCATGATTCTGTTGAGATTTGCCCGTCTTGGTGTGTTTGTCTCTGTGCGTCATCTCCCGAATTATAGGTTTGACTTTCACAGAAGGTCTGATGTGCCCCCCCCCCCCCCTCGGTTCCTGGATCCCAGAGAATTGTTCACAGTCTGCTCAGAAGAACACTTGGGATAAGCAAGTCTTTATAGAGCCCATGAGTAAGATCTCCTCAACCTATCGTCATATTTCATGGGTATTCATTTTTCGATCGTTACCCAGTCCTACATTTCTCCATCTTTAATTTTTTTGGATAAAAAAAAAGTATATTTAATGTATAATAATGTCAAATGGATTGTACTTAAATTGTAAATCTTTAAATTTAGGAAAATGATGTCACAACAGGATCTGGAGTTTGGAATCCATGCGTTTGTGTCTCGCCTGCAGTTCATACAAAGCTCTGCAGCGAGAATTCTGAGCTGCTCTAGTAGAAGAACTCACATTTCTCCGATCCTTAAAACTCTTCACTGGCTGCCAGTTTCTTTCAAGATCTACTTTAAAATTCTTCCTTTCAGATCTATTCATGGTCAGACCTTCCATCAGTGATCTGATCCAGACTTACACCCCAGCTCGGGCTCTGAGGTCTGTGGATCAGAATCTACTGATGGTTCCTGAACACAGTTCAGGACCAGAGGATACTTTTTCAATACTTTTTCTTATACCAATTCATAAGATCAGTTCTATTAAAAAGAAAATGACATTATTTATAGTACTAATATTAAGTTAATTTTTTTTTGCTTTGTTTATCATTTACTTTCTACGCTGTTTTCCTACAAGAAAAAATGTCAAGAGCAAAAACATACTAAAAAAAATGAATCAGATGTTCATTGACTTTGTCACTCATCAGTTTTCCTTCACAAAAATCCACACTTTATCAAATTTCAATCACGCATGAGTTCCGAAACTTGGCACCCATAGACGAAGAATACACAATTTTGATCCTCGGTACTACCGAAGAAATTTGTTCGCTGCCAAAAAACAACCAAAGTTCCATACCGAGCCCTAGAGATAAGTATATCATAATATAATCGGGGAAATTGTCTGTAGCGATGAGTGTGTGTGTGTGAATGGTTTTGTTTATTTGCCCGATGAAGCTGGGATAGACTCCAGTCCTCACTGTGACCCCCATAAGGGACTAAGCGGTACAGAAAATATAAATAAGTATATCAGTGTCATCAGAATATTAAAAGATAGAATTGAAACATTGAATTATTGTTTCAATAATTTAATTCAATCATTAGTATATTGAGGTTGAATTTGTTCATTATTTATTAATAATTGAATTAAAATATATGAATATTGTCAAAATAATTGTGTATTTTTACATGTTGAATTTGATATTGTAGTTCCAATTATTAAAAAGGTAAATGTTCTTAATTCATTATTATTTATACACCACTATTTCCCATGATATTCAAAACATTCAATTCAATGGTTCAATACAAACAAAATGCAACTTTAAAATATATAACTGAAAGTGAAACGTTGATATGTTATTCGTGAAATGTTATCTCTTGTGGGGTTTTCTCATACTTTGAAATACCAGGAATATTTAATCAGGTGAAGAAGTTGAACTTTGAGTCTTCACCAGAGCTTCTTATCAAAATTTCAAACCAAAAAAAAGCAGAAGTAGTAAGAAGTGATATATCTATTTTTTTAAATAATTTAATTCAATAATGTATATATTGAATGGTTGACATTTTTTAATTGAATAATCGATTTCAATACTTTACTTACTTACTATAAAGGTGGAATTTTAGAGGTTTTAATGTTTTGAAAATAAATACTTTTAAAAAAAAAGAGTAACTTTACGGGGTTTTTTTTGTTACTGTGCGACCAAGATTGGGTACGTTTGATCAAGTAGCTCGGTACTCGTTTGGTATTGTCTGAAGGCAGATTTATACCAACATTTTTTATATTGAATTTAAAAGACTATGAATTTAAAAAAAATATTGACTTTAGTCTTTTTTTTTTATTATTATTAGAAATAGAATATCAAACTCTATGAGTAAAAAAACAATACATGTTTAAAATATTGATTTCATCTTTTTGAATTCAATATAAAATAACCATAACACATCCTTGCTTGAAAAGTTTTATTAAAAAATATATATCTATTATTCATTTTATTTTTCAGGCGCACAAGGACACACAAGGACGCCATCCAAACATATTATAAAACAGTAAAACAGATGTTTAAAGATAAGAAAGATTTTAAAAAAGTTTATAAAACAATCGTTACAGTGAATATTATCAGTATTTTCTTTATGTTTTTTTAATCGGATGGCGCCACCTACTGACCTCTAACCAATATGACACTGCTTCATGAAGCTTCGTCAGTCGTCATCTATTTTTAGGGAATAATTTAGATTAGATTCGTCATAATTTACCATATAGACAAAGGCATAAACATTGTTTTTTTTAATGTAGCCATTAGAGCATCATTGCTTTTGAAGGTAAATTATACAGTTTTTTTTTTAAAAACAACCTTATTGAAACTTTAATGTACAATATATTGAATTAAATTAATTTAAAAAAGAAATTCACTGCAAAATAAAACAACATTGCAGTACAAAAATCTTACAAATTGAAATGTAATATTCTGACATTGATATACTTCCATACAACGTACCTTAAGATACTAAATACTTTCTCCAGCTTAGACAGAAACTCATACCCAGACAAGAAGAGATCAAGATTCATGTCTGACTTGGATCAGCTGATATTATTCTAGTCAAACAAGATAAAGGTTCAAGACAATAAAGTCTGGAGCAAACGTCTGACCCATAAAGTCTATTGACTCTTCCATGTTGTTGTCGTGATACATCTTCGGATCGTCTACACCATATAACCAACACTTTAACGCTCCATCAAAAAGGTTACACAAACAAACAGCCGACTGACAACAACATTTAGTGCAACATAATCCCATTTTCCATCCAGTTTGACAAACACAATCTCATGACTGTATCAGCATCTTCACGCAGCTCCAGCTCCATCCTTGTGGACGTGCTTTCGACTCGAGCTGGAAATACTCGGAACAATCAAATGTGCACATGCTCGCTTTCTTTCCCTTTTTTTTTTTTTTTTTATCCCACAACTCCTAACACTCGGGAACACACACACGTACACACACGATGTGTGCGCCATGTGATCTTGCTAGGCGTTACGCCAACGGCCAAACATGTCACTAACCAGAAACCTCTGAGATGGAGCGAGAGAGCGAGACGAGGAAGTGAACGGAGGTGACGGCGACACATTTGTCAAGTGTGTGGAGCTTCACCTGGAACATGATCGTGGGACGTTAGTAAGAGAAGAAGAAGAAGAAGAAGAAGAAGAAGGAGAAAAAAGGGCCAGACACGTGATCGTGGAGTGGATTGTTCTGAGGAACATGTTTACTGTTCATTGTCTGAAGACTTGGAAGGCTTCCTGAGAAATCTTGTAAGCAGCCAAAGTAACACGAGTCGGACTCACAACAAGTCTCTCTTACGGAACCAGCAGCGTTTGTCGCTCGTGTCTCATCCACCGACCGATCAGAACCATCTGAGGGTCCAGGAACAAATACATCTAAACCCTTTTTTCCCCGAGTCATGTGGCCATTATATTGTTGAATTCAACATTTTAAATGCTACTACTATGAATTATTTGTGTTTAATTATGTGTATAATCAGAGGTTGAATTTTGTTGCTGTTGTGATCAATGTTAACATTTTTATATTGAATTTAAACGGCTACGAATAAGAAAATGTATGTTTGAATTATTGGAATTACAATAAAACTCGTACGTAAAAAAAAATTATAATAATAATATTATATTATTTTTTTAAATACATTACTCGAAAAATTAGTTAATGAAAACTATAACAATATAGCGGCCGGAAGTTTATTTGCTAAAAATATATGAACAAACGATGTGAATATTTACATATTAACTATAAATAAAGAGTTTACTCTGCAGGGGGTGTTTTTTGGCAAGAATCTGGCGATAAGATACATATCACGATACAGAGACAACAATATGAAATTTTGAAATATATTGCAATACTTTAGTAACAGGTATATATGTGTAGTATTGTCCAGTACTTGACTCTGGTGTTGCAGTATTTACAGACCACATGACTCTTGACGAAGTCGTAACTGCTTTCATTTGTTTTGAAACCAAAATATGTCCAAACATCAGCTTTAAAAGCTTCTGAAGTCCACTGTATCCTCTCATCCTCAGTCACATCAGTCCCAGCAACTGAGGGTGAGCTATATACATACTAAATACATTAATTACTTGTCAAATTGTTCTATCTCGGGTTCTTGTTCATGAGTGAGGGAATAATAGAGCGTACGATTGAAAGGTGGATTGGGGGCGAACTCAGCCGTTATGCAGAAGATGCACTGATCTGTGGTGGTAAAAAAAAGAGCTAAGCTAAAAGGCAAAAAATGTTCCAATTACTTGACTCTGGTGTTGCAGAATTTACAGACCACATGACTCTTGACGAAGTTGTAACTGCTTTCATTTGTTCTTTTTAAACCAAAATATGCCCAGAGTTAAACTTGGGGTCAACTGTATCCTCTCGTCCTCAGTCATTGCGCTCATCTTGTGGGGATTTTAATTTTTCCTTTAGCATGTTAATTGTAAATAAAGATAAAACATATTTTACTTAATTGAAATATAAAACATAAAATAACATTGATATAAAATATGAAAAAATATATATTATTAAAACTTTTTTTTTTTTTTTTTTCTTATCTCTAACACAGAGATAATGATAAATTGAGCCTCAAAGAATGAAAATACAATATAAAAATCCGGTTGGTACATTTTGCTCGGCCCACAAGAGGTTGTGTGTGATTGACTTCCACACACCTGGACTGAAGCCGATAACACAAACGTTTTTACTTCTTAAAACCCGACAAACAAGAAGTTCATCTACAACCACACAAGCTCATCAACGGGTGGCGTCTCCACGGAAAACCCCGAACCCGTCAAACAGAAACTACACTGAAGAGGCGTGATTGAGAATCCCGGACTCTCAGAACATCCGACAGTCGCAGAGATGTGTTTTAAAAACAGACCCGACGCACGACTGTCAATCAACAAGCCTGGACACACAGCAGTGCTGCAGAGAAAACACAGGGACCGGTTGTATGGGAAGATGCATGACTGGTGCCCTGTTTCACATACCATCAGCGCTGAGTCATGGCGGACTCAGGAAAGGAAAAAATCATACGCACATAAACACGCCGGCCACATAAATACACACACAGGCCCGAGAACGCACAGGCAGGATCACGCAGCACAAACACAACAATCTCGAGCTGCTTTTGTTGCTGCTCTGGTTCAGTATTTTCGTGACTTGTGAGGTGAACCCTGACCATCTGGGAGAGAGAACCACACTCAAATGAAAATACCATCGTTAAACTATTTGAAAAAAACCCATTAATTAACACAAAACCAAGTTTTTTAAAGTCTTTGTTTTGAGTATTTAAGATCTGTCATCCATATATGACCATTTTTTTGTATTATACTTTGTATGAAGGCTTTTGAGTTCTATTTTTATGGTTTATATTTTACTAAGATTTGTTTAATGGGAAGTTTACCGTTACCATTTAAATGTTGTGTTGCAGTAACACTTCTGGCTGCTAGATGGCAGCAGTCTTTACCTCCTCTGCTGCTTAAGAAACAATACAATTATGGCGATGACTGAGGACGAGAGGATACAGTCGACTCCAGCCGCTTTTAAAGTTGATGTTTTGAAATATTTTGGTTTGAAAACAAATGAAAGCAGTTACGACTTCATCAAGAGTCATGTGGTCTGTAAATACTACAACACCAAGAGTCAAGTACTGGACAATACTACAAATATATCCTTGATACTACAGTATCACTATATATTGTATTGTTGACCCTGTATAAGGATGAACTTTGTATTGCCAGATTACACACTGATATGATATATTGCGATCTGGTCTGTGAATTCTGCAACACCAGAGTCAGGTACTCGACAATACTACAAATATATATATCCCGGCAATGACTGAGGATGAGAGGATACAGTGACTCCGGCAGCTTTTAAAGCTGATGTTTGGACATATTTTGGTTTCAAAACAAATGAAAGCAGTTATGACTTCGTCAAGAGTCATGTGGTCTGTAAATTCTGCAACACCAGAGTCAAGTACTCAACAATACTACACATATATTATATATATCCCGGCAATGACTGAGGATGAGAGGAAACAATAAACTCCAGCAGCTTTTAAAGCTGATGTTTGGACATATATTTTGGTTTGAAAACAAATGAAAGCAGTTACGACTTCGTCAAGAGTCATGTGTTCTGTAAATTCTGCAACACCAGAGTCCAGTACTCGACAATACTACAAATATATCCTTGATACTACAGTATCACTATATATCGTATTGTTGACCCTGTATAAGGATGAACTTTGTATTGCCAGATTACACACTGATATGATATATTGCGATCTCGTCTGTAAATTCTGCAACACCAGAGTCAAGTACTTGACAATACTACAAATACATTATATATATCCCGGCAATGACTGAGGACAAGAGGATACAGTTACTCCAGCAGCTTTTAAAGCTGATGTTTGGACATATTTTGGTTTGAAAACAAATGAAAGCAGTTTCGACTTCGTCAAGAGTCATGTGGTCTGTAAATTCTGCAACACCAGAGTCAAGGACTCAACAATACTACAAATATACAGTTGTTACTAAAGTATCACATATTGCTGTCCCTGTTTCCGTATGAACTTTGTATCGCCAGATTACACGCAGAATCGATATATTGCGATACTGTAGGAACAGGTATATATTGGATTCCTTTTAAATGATTCAACTGGAGATAAACTTCAACAGAACAGTAAACGCAAAATACTTCTATATTAGTTTGACATCAGTTTCCTGTATTCTAACAGAAGGATCAATACTTGTTTTTCACAAAAGAACAAATTCATAGATTTACAGGATTTTCTGGATGAATTAAAGCAACAGATTTCTTTACTAAAATAAACAAATACAGTGAATAACTTCTTGTTAATGGCTACTACAGTAAGTAAGTAAGTCATTTGTATTTATATAGCGCTTTTTCAAACCAGGGTCACAAAGCGCTTAAACAATCAAAACAATATTCAATAAAGTATATACTTTAAAGGTCAAGATAACACTGAGATAACATTATCACAATATATTGTATTGTCGACCCAAAACAATTCACACCTCTTCTAGAAAGCACACAAAATAAAGACGAATGAAATAATTAAAAGTGTAATAGAAATAAACACAAAACTTAATTCAAAGAATAGAAGTAACCACGACACGTATACATGACTCAGTGTGATTCTACTTCACTAGAATTTCAATCAAGTATTTTCTCAAGAATCATGAACCACCTTCGCCCGAAATGACACCAACACACACTTCCCACTGTCTTCTGTGCATCATTGTTCCTCTCTCCAGAACGACAATCGCACCCTCTTTTTTTCTCTCCCTCTCTCTCGCCATCCCAGCCACTCGGGTGAACTTACGCCGCATCAGATCTATTTGAAAAACTGTGCCGTCGCCTCTCCTTGACGCTCCCCCTCCTGCACACGGGCCTGGGCCCCCTCGTGGAATGCGGTATGCTGTATGTAGGAAGGGCATCCCAGGACACGGCAAGCACACGCACAACACACACACACCCACCGACACACACACACCGACACACACACATGGACAAATACAGCTGTTGAGGGCCGTCACGACACTCTGGCCTCCATCCAAGTCAAATGCCGTCGGCGGGCGTTTATCAGAAAAAAACATTCCCACATTTTCCATGTATGTTGCACACTATAGATAGAACTGAACTGATTTCCCTGAAGTGTGTGTGTGTGTGTGGAAGGCAGAGCGAGGGAGGGAGGGAGGGAGGGAGGGAGGGAGGGAGGACGGGGGAGGGAGGCGGCGGCGGAGGTTTGGGGATAATCATAAACTAACTATGGTAGATGAAAGCCGTCTTTGTGCTGCCTGAGGCTGACAGGTACGCCTATGGCTACATAATCACGCCGCTTATTCCGTGGAGGTGTGATACACTGCCGTGCACTTTTTTTTTTTCATGAGGCAAACATTGAAAAGTCTTCATTCGTATCCCGTGAAATAGACGAGCGAGCGTGGAGAGAGAGAGAGAGAGGGTTGAGGGGGTTGGGGGGGGGTTTTTTAAATAAGCCGTGAACTTCGCACGACACCGCCTGAATGATTCATGCGACTGTATAAGACGAGCAGCATCTCGACCCGGCTTGAACCGTGACGCAACACCGTCACGGGGGTGGAGGGTGGAGGGGGGGGGGGAGTTACACGCATGACGATTGTTACCACATGACATGACTGTATGTGACACGCCAAGGTGAAGGCGGCAGGAAATGCCACGAGGGTAGAAAAACCGTCGTCGTGTGACACATACTGCTGACATGTACACAGAGGAGGGGTGTGTGTGTGTGTGTGTGTGTGTGAGTGTGTGTGCGCGAGTGTGTGAGGCATGTTCCGTCAGCTGGAGTTCAACGGAGGTAAACGTTACCACAGTTCTGACTGTAGTATTGGATCATTTCTCTGGTGTTTTAACGTCGATCCCTTCACATGTCAATCATTCAGGACAGGCTTCAAATAACCATAGATCAAATATTAAGGGGTGTAAGATAATATGGGTACATTTAAATTTAAGAATTTTGATAATACCATATCGATATATTCTTATTCATTTCAGTTTTTACCGTAGATCTTTTAGGGTTTTTCATTTCAATAGAGTGAAGATAAAATAAAATGTTTTTTAATTGAAACTTACATTTCACTTGCATAAATTCACAGCTTTTTTATTTTATTTTGTGCTAAACTTTTGGCGGCAGACATTACGTCCTCCGCAGCTACAGGAGCAATGAAATCCAGTGAGATCCCAGCGATGACTGGGGACGAGAGGATACAGTGCTTTTAACATAACTATATTTTTAGTTCAATAAAGTGTGTCTAAAATTAAATAATTCAATTTCTTTCATTTTCAATTAACAATTCGCATTTTGGGGTTGTGATTAAACCGGCCACTAGATGGCATCAGTCATAACATCCTCTGCAGCTAAAGGAACATTGAAATCCTGAAATGACTGAGGACGAGAGGATACATTGACTCAAGCAGATTTTAAAGCTGATGTTTAGATATATTTTGGTTTCAAAACAAATGAAAGCAGTTGCGTCTTCGTCAAGAGTCATGTGGTCTGTAAATACTACAACACCAGAGTCAAGTACTCGGACAATACTACGAACATATCCTCGTTACTACAGTATTGCAATATATTGCAACATTTCATATGGTTGTCCCTGTAACATGATACGCATCTTATTACCAGATTCTTGCTAATACAAACCCGGTGTACAGAGTCAAGTACTCGACAATACTACACATTTATCCGAGGTAAACATAACCAAAATTCTGACTGTAGTATTGGATCATTTTTTGGGTGTTTAAGGTTGATCCCTCAACATGTCAATCATTCATGACTGGCTTTAAGTAAATGATGGAAACTCCACCTACACAAGACGACAATAGGTAACACACCTGGGCAAAGTACAGCATTAACCACAAGTGGTAAACATAAGACTTTGTTTTAATCCCTTTTAAAAACATGTTTTTTTTAGCTGTGATGTCGACGTTTAACTCTTCATTTTGTGTTTTTAATTTTTAATTTGACTGTGAATAACTTTAACATTAGTCAACTAAACAGAACTTATTGTGTCTTTTATCATATTCTTTACTGCCAGTGTTTGAAACATAACAAGGATTTGTGGTTTTAAAAACGAAATAATATGAATGAAATAAAAATAGATTAATAACATCAATAATATAAAATAAATAAAAATAAAATAAGTGACATTACCAAATTGTTGTGCTGATTTTAAGCTAATGGGTGATTTTTTAAAGTTAATCATGATCTTTTTTTTTTAGTTAAGTATCTTTTGATGTTATAAAGGTGTTATATCAATAAAACATATTATCATGAAATGATATTGTGACTCTTTCTTCGCTTGAATATTGGATTCAGTTACATTCATATATACTATTATATACAGTATACTGAGATTCCCGACTGTGGGTATAATAAAGAAATATCATGAGTCTGGTTTTGCTCAAGGTTTTTGCCTGTTAAAAAGGACTTTAAGCCTGATTCACTCATTCTTCATTTGCTGGGACCCGTTTTCTTTTTTCTCCTCTTGAGAAAACTTTGTCATCATTTGACAGTTTAAATAAACATGAATACCTACATTTGTTTAGCAAGTAAAGCCTTTATGTATCCATTGAAATGTTCAGGCAAACAAAATGATTATTATTTGCATTAATATACATTCACATGTTAAAACATATATGAACTTAAGTTAAAGTTCAATATAAATAAACCTGTTTTTGTGTTTTCTTGACGTTTTGTTTGTTTAGCTTGTTTTACCATCATTTTAAGACTAGTTTTTCTGGTTTACTCACAACAGCCCAGGTGTAAGGATGAGCCCCTAATATACACACTTCAAGTTATATATACACTTATAGTTCTTTAAACCCTGGGACATGTGAATGTCCTACAGCCATTTTATTTTTGCTTGATTTTAATCTTAAATTACACTAAAACTGACAAATCTAGTGCTGGAATCACAAGCTCAAAGTTTACTCAAAGGTTCAAGAAATAAGAAAGTAACTGGCTGTGTAAGAAGACAAAAATATCTTCTTCAGAACATTACATATTTTGAATTAAAACACTTAATTTGATACGATTTCAACGTAGAAGAAATAACTCCTGCTGCAAAGCAAAATTAACTATAGAGCTAGTCAGTAGTTGTACTACTGTGTTCTGATATATTGTTTTATACACAGTTGTAAAAGTATTTGTCAAACTAAGAATGTTAAAAATACACCATGTGGTGAGTTGTTATTTGATTAAACATTTGAACAAATTACATTTTCCACACGTGTTCTATTGATCATTTTTTAACCATTTTCTAATCATGTATTTCATATTTGATCCCAATGTTGTCCTTATTTGTTGCTTTAACAAATTCAATAAAAATAAAAAAAATATTAAAAGAATAAAAATAAATACAAACATTGAACCGATCACTTGACAGAACCTCACGACAACACATCCTTTAGCTCCACTAGAAATGGAATTACAAACTCGAGCCTGAAGATTTCTGCTGAGTCATGTTTGCTCATCGGAAAACAAACAAAATGTATCATTCAGTGATGTTTATTGATGATCAATATTGAAATACATCACATTATTCAAATAGATATGTGTCACGGTAACATGTTTTGTGGTTCATCAAAGTTTAAGTTGATGCTATGCTATGCTATGCTATGCTATGCTATGCTATGCTATGCTATATCTATGTAGGACTAAAAATGTATTCGTGCCAGGGTTGTACATAGCACCCTATTACAAATGTTTTTCTCAGTAACATCACAGAAAACTGACGATATTCAACAAACCCTTGAGGGAGCCAAGGTCTCACACAGGTACATTCCCACACTATTTGATCATTTACATTTTTAACTTATTGCTGCTACCGTTCCCGTGTAGAATTGAGGTCTTTTGAGACTGTAAAGTGACACAACTTTAAACTGAATTGTGTTATTACTAGCTTAGCTAGTTGCTAAGAGTTGCTAGCTGATTTTTACAATAATTTGGTTTTGCTTTGGAAAATCTTTTCCTTTTTAACTGTATCTGAGCATGTATTGTTATTTATATTTCTTGATAGCATTTGAATTTCACCAGGACTAAATTTAACATTCTGTTTATATGTATAGAAGAGAAAAATGTTGTTTACTTTATCTTCGTACGAAGCTACAAATCTAGCGATTTATGCGTCTGATGCCAATTTCGTTGTTGCTTTATTAAAACATAATCATACACTGTTGCGAATTCATACCTACACTATAATGAATAAACGTTATTATTTTTATTATTTGACTTTTATATATTTAAAATCTCACATAAAAGCTTTTTATTTTCAAAATATTTTCTTCGATATTCACTAATTCATTGAGCAATTAATACTCACAAAAACAGGTCTGTTTTACACAGTCATACTAGGGTTGTAATTAAAAGTATAATTACTAAGATATTATACTTAGTAATAACTCCAAACTGGAGTTGTTTGCACTTTCGCAAACTTAAAATATTTTTATCATAGTTGCACAACTGCCATTTAAAAATATATATATATTAAACGTGTGGTTCTGTTAACTGCTGCACAGAGTTTTTGTATTTTTCTTGTAGGTAAGGAGTATCAAGTATTATGCTAATGTGATTATTATCACTATCAAGTTGAAAATGTTAGTACTGTGACAACCAAACTTCATACCTTTACTTGAAAAACAATAAATAACTATTCAAAGACAGAAAATATAAATATTAAAGAACAAAAATAACAGGTTTTTGCTTGTAGTTGGTAAACATTTTTAATTTCTCTTTTATCCTAATTGTAACCACTTTCTTAGAATGAATGACAGTGAAAAAAAGGTTGAAAATCAGAAAGTAATAATCTACTGTAAATGACAAGACAGACAGACAGACAGACAGACAGACAGATGGATAAATAGACAGACAAACAGACAGACAGATAGAAAGATGGATAAATAGACGGACAGACAGACAGACGGACAGAAAGACAGAAAGACAGAAAGACAGATAGACAGATAGATAGATAGATAGATAGATAGATAGATAGATAGATAGATAGATAGATAGATAGATAGATAGATAGATAGATAGATAGATAGATAGATAGATGGATAGATGGATAGATGGATAGATGGACAGATGGATAGATGGATAGACAGATAGACAGATAGATAGATAGATAGATAGATAGATAGATAGATAGATAGATAGATAGATAGATAGATAGATAGATAGACAGACAGATAGATAGAAAGATAGAAAGATGGATAAATAGACAGACAGACAGACAGCCAGACAGACAGATAAATAGATAGATAGATACACAGACAGACAGACAGAAAAAAAGAGAGGAAGAAGAGGGGCGGGGTATAAACACTATCCAACCTACACGCTGCTCCGTCATGACATGATCTTATTTTCTTATTCAATCTCGTGTAACTTTATCGAAGTTTCTGAGAGTAAAGCAAGTTGAAGGGTCTCTTCAGGAGCCCCAGTACCGTGTCCGTGAACGCACCACCATCCTCCAGCAGCAGCAGCAGCAGCAGCAGCAGCAACATTAACAACACGTTTATAAAAAAAAACTCTGCGTCACGCACGAGACAAGATAGATTTCATATATTTACCGGAATCGTCGCTATTCCATGGAGCCGCGCGGCAGGTGTGGTCGATGTCTCCTCGGATAACCTAGAAACTTTTTCTTTTTTCTTTTTTTTTTTTCAGAGCAGGTTTTCTCCCCCTCCTCCTCCTCCTCCTCCTCCCTCCCTCCCTCCCTCTATCTCCCCCCCTCTCTCTCTCTCCTATCGCTCGTCCCGCATCTCATCTGTCCCACGCCGTAGTGCAGGAAGTGAACGCATCACAGTCCGAGAGTTCGCTTTAAAAGACATGTTTGCCTCGGTGTGTGCGTGCGCGTGCGTGCGTGCGCGCGCGGTCATATCGTGCTGCCTTCACGGACACATGAACTCGGTGCACTCCGGTCTTAAAGGTATACAACCGTGTGTAGGTGCAGACGGTCACGTGAGGTCACGCGCGCACACACACAGAAACACACACACACTCGAGTTAAAAGTTGTCGCTTTTTATTCGCGGGAAACGAGGGGGTTTATTTGGCGCCACGGGAGCGCCGTGCATGTGTGTGCGCGCCCCCTCCCCTCCCCTCCTCTCACGTGTCATATATATGTGGCGACAGGAGCGAGGCTGCGCGGTGCGCATGCGCAGCCGGGCTTCTGAGGCGCCAACTGCTGGCAGCGTGACCTGAAGTCAACTTTACTTTCACTGCAGACATGCGAGGAGAGAGAAAACAGGCGAGCAGCACTGCGACACCAGGCGAGGAGAAACCACTGCATGAGACGAACGGTGTCATTACACAGAGTAGTTACCAGGAGTGACTGACATATACATGGATATATGTTTATATATTCTAGAACCAGAGGGAATCCAATGATTGATGTGTGTCATGTTTACTGCATATTATAGTATTATAAGTTCATCTTTGACAATGACTTATCAATTAAATATTGTTTTAATGATCAATTTCTATACATTTTGTATTTCCTTCAAGAAACATCTTAAGACGTTTTTATTTGATCAGGCTTTTCCTTGATTTTCTGGAACTCCTGTTGTGTTATCAGTTTTATCTTGACCTTTAAAGTATATACTTTATTGAATATTGTTTTGATTGTTTAAGCGCTCTGTGACCCTGGTCTGGAAAAGCGCTATACAAATAAAAATTACTTACTTACTTACATTTTAACGTTCAAATGTTATTAAATATTATTATATTGCATCTTAAATCTGCCATGTTAAACGATCTGAAACCTATTAACTGGGTGTAATCTGTTGGGGTTTTTTTTAAATGTATTTGCCACAAAATAACGATTATAAATATGTTTGGCCATTATTACAACATAAAGTAGGAGTCTGAGTGTGATATTGTCGTTTTATTTTTGTAGGTTCAATTTATCTCAATTATCTCTATGCTCTATAGAGGTTGGTAGGACTTTATTGTTTTTCCAATTAGAACACAGCAATACAAACGATAATTCATAAATAAATAAGAAAAGAACAAAGTTTCTATAAAAATAAAGTACAAGATAACACAAACTAAGTCTAAATATACTCACATGTTAAAATCTTCCTCTCCAAGATGCAGTAAGACCATGTTTTCAACTTATTACTTTATAAGTTGCTCTATAATCTGGGCGAACGAGAGGTTACGAGAGTCTATTATGACGTAAAAATGGCTTCACTCCTCCTCTAGCCAGCTGTAATCAGACCCCGCTTTGTTTATACAACGAGTCCTTTGGAGGTGGAGACTTCCAGGATTATTTATCACACTCAGTGACCAATGTTTGACCAATCACAGCAGCGTGGTTATGGTAAACAAGATTTAATCTCCAGAAAAACAAAGTGTTTTCAGTGGGCGGAGCTTAAGATCATTTTATAATGTAAATAAAAAGAGAGTTTTGCACAAACAGACACTGATGATACAATAGAGGTACAACTTATATTTAGGATACACTTACACCCCGGGGGCCTCGAGTTTGTTACTTGTATATGTCAGACGTATATGACCTGAAATAATAAAAGTTCAAGCCTTCAAACTGTCTATGAATATTATTGTTTATATTGACCAAGGGTTAATTTCTTATTCATGAATTCACCATGAAATCTATAACTCACAATGGAAAATAATCAATGTTGGAAAGAATTGTTACATCAAGTGAAGGACATTATGTTCTGTATAAAATCTGCAGCTCTTCCCAGAAAGAAGATGAACTTTATCTGTGACATTATGCTTACATTGATTTAGACACATTATACTGTAATGTATGAAATATACAAAGATACTAAAGTTTTTACATGGTTGCAAATTTCCCCTCAAATGACTGCAGCTAAACTAGCTAGCTAGCCTAGCCTAGCCTAGCTAGCTAGTTTAGCATTCAACTGAAGAAATAATCATATTTCTTGATCTATTCTGCATTTGTATTAAACATAGAAATGTCTGTGTAATAGTGCCTTAATGTAAAAGGATACCAATCAACATTTAGAATGTAATAGTTTTATTTTTTAATTATTGGAATTAGAATATCAAACTCTTAAGTGTTCATTTTGAAAACATTTTATTTTTTAAAATGAAGTTATTATAAAAACAATACAATTTCAATGTACGATCTTTTTTATATAATTTATTTTTTATTAAATTATGAAATAAAACAAATTCATCCTTTCAAAATGGAAAAAAAATAGAAATTAATTATTTTAAAAAAAATGATTACATTAAAAATATATATATACGATATTCTGATAAAACTATAAATAAGTGTAATTACAACATTATTAGTGTGTTATTTAAAGCCATGAATTCATGTGTTTACAATAATATTAGGTGCAGTAAACACTCATCCATTCATGCATCTGCTCCATCAAAGTTTTCGAGGACACAGTATCAGATGCAGTAGTATGTGTTACTAGTCGCTCGCTGTTCCTCCTCTTTGTTCTCTGATCGCTCGTTAATGGCGAGAGATAAGACATGATGTGTGAAGAAATCCTCGTTTTCTGCTGTGACAAGAAACCCCTTTGTGCTTTGTGCTGGTAAGATAATAGATAAATTGTTGTCTACCAAGTGTTGACAAGGAGTTATTCATGAATTCAAGTTCAGTGAACAGTTTTTAAAATCATGCCTGTGTTTTCCTACTGCTCCTCTAAAAGCTCTCATGAAACATGGCGAGAGCAGGAGCGAGTCCACCTGCTGGGCATGTCAGTCTGATGCAGCTCAGGCACTTCCACTGAGTCCAGATGAAGGTCCATGTGAAATATTACTGGTATGAAGGGTAACTTCATTAAAATAATGTTGAGAGATAAGAATCAAACAATGTATCAGTTTTTTTCTTTTGTCTTTCACTGTCTCAAGACACATAATGTGACTCTTAGTGCTCTTCTGTGTGTTAAAAGTGGTTTTATTTAAACCATCTCTTAAGTTATTCTGCAGTTCTTTTCAAGTTCTTCTTTCAAGCATTACATGAGCGGATTGTTACATGGAGGTGTTACGTGAGCAACGTCAGCACTTGGTGGTTTATATATGGGAGATGTTGCAACAACTCAACAGGCACAGTAAGAGGTATGTGAGAGCAATGATTATTCGACGACTTTATATGACGATGTTACATGAGTGGCAATATTAGTTGAAGATGTTACATTAGTGGCATCATTACTTGAAGATGTTACATTAGTGGCATCATTACTTGAAGATGTTACATTAGTGGCACCAATACTTGAAGATGTTACATTAGTGGCATCATTACTTGAAGATGTTACATCAGTGGCATCATTACTTGAAGATGTTACATTAGTGGCATCATTACTTGAAGATGTTACATCAGTGGCATCATTACTTGAAGATGTTACATTAGTGGCATCATTACTTGAAGATGTTACATTAGTGGCATCATTACTTGAAGATGTTACATCAGTGGCATCATTACTTGAAGATGTTACATCAGTGGCATCATTACTTGAAGATGTTACATTAGTGGCATCATTACTTGAAGATGTTACATCAGTGGCATCATTACTTGAAGATGTTACATTAGTGGCATCATTACTTGAAGATGTTACATCAGTGGCATCATTACTTGAAGATGTTACATCAGTGGCATCATTACTTGAAGATGTTACATTAGTGGCATCATTACTTGAAGATGTTACATCAGTGGCATCATTACTTGAAGATGTTACATTAGTGGCATCATTACTTGAAGATGTTACATCAGTGGCATCATTACTTGAAGATGTTACATCAGTGGCATCATTACTTGAAGATGTTACATTAGTGGCACCAATACTTGAAGATGTTACATTAGTGGCATCATTACTTGAAGATGTTACATCAGTGGCATCATTACTTGAAGATGTTACATCAGTGGCATCATTACTTGAAGATGTTACATTAGTGGCATCATTACTTGAAGATGTTACATTAGTGGCATCATTACTTGAAGATGTTACATCAGTGGCATCATTACTTGAAGATGTTACATTAGTGGCATCATTACTTGAAGATGTTACATCAGTGGCATCATTACTTGAAGATGTTACATTAGTGGCATCATTACTTGAAGATGTTACATCAGTGGCATCATTACTTGAAGATGTTACATTAGTGGCATCATTACTTGAAGATGTTACATCAGTGGCATCATTACTTGAAGATGTTACATCAGTGGCATCATTACTTGAAGATGTTACATTAGTGGCATCATTACTTGAAGATGTTACATCAGTGGCATCATTACTTGAAGATGTTACATCAGTGGCATCATTACTTGAAGATGTTACATTAGTGGCATCATTACTTGAAGATGTTACATCAGTGGCATCATTACTTGAAGATGTTACATTAGTGGCATCATTACTTGAAGATGTTACATCAGTGGCATCATTACTTGAAGATGTTACATCAGTGGCATCATTACTTGAAGATGTTACATTAGTGGCACCAATACTTGAAGATGTTACATTAGTGGCATCATTACTTGAAGATGTTACATCAGTGGCATCATTACTTGAAGATGTTACATCAGTGGCATCATTACTTGAAGATGTTACATTAGTGGCATCATTACTTGAAGATGTTACATTAGTGGCATCATTACTTGAAGATGTTACATCAGTGGCATCATTACTTGAAGATGTTACATTAGTGGCATCATTACTTGAAGATGTTACATCAGTGGCATCATTACTTGAAGATGTTACATTAGTGGCATCATTACTTGAAGATGTTACATTAGTGGCATCATTACTTGAAGATGTTACATCAGTGGCATCATTACTTGAAGATGTTACATTAGTGGCATCATTACTTGAAGATGTTACATCAGTGGCATCATTACTTGAAGATGTTACATCAGTGGCATCATTACTTGAAGATGTTACATTAGTGGCATCATTACTTGAAGATGTTACATCAGTGGCATCATTACTTGAAGATGTTACATTAGTGGCATCATTACTTGAAGATGTTACATCAGTGGCATCATTACTTGAAGATGTTACATCAGTGGCATCATTACTTGAAGATGTTACATTAGTGGCACCAATACTTGAAGATGTTACATTAGTGGCATCATTACTTGAAGATGTTACATCAGTGGCATCATTACTTGAAGATGTTACATCAGTGGCATCATTACTTGAAGATGTTACATCAGTGGCATCATTACTTGAAGATGTTACATTAGTGGCACCAATACTTGAAGATGTTACATTAGTGGCATCATTACTTGAAGATGTTACATCAGTGGCATCATTACTTGAAGATGTTACATCAGTGGCATCATTACTTGAAGATGTTACATTAGTGGCATCATTACTTGAAGATGTTACATTAGTGGCATCATTACTTGAAGATGTTACATCAGTGGCATCATTACTTGAAGATGTTACATTAGTGGCATCATTACTTGAAGATGTTACATCAGTGGCATCATTACTTGAAGATGTTACATTAGTGGCATCATTACTTGAAGATGTTACATCAGTGGCATCATTACTTGAAGATGTTACATCAGTGGCATCATTACTTGAAGATGTTACATTAGTGGCATCATTACTTGAAGATGTTACATTAGTGGCATCATTACTTGAAGATGTTACATCAGTGGCATCATTACTTGAAGATGTTACATTAGTGGCATCATTACTTGAAGATGTTACATTAGTGGCATCATTACTTGAAGATGTTACGTTAGTGGCATCATTACTTGAAGATGTTACATTAGTGGCACCAATACTTGAAGATGTTACATTAGTGGCACCAATACTTGAAGATGTTACATTAGTGGCATCATTACTTGAAGATGTTACATCAGTGGCATCATTACTTGAAGATGTTACATTAGTGGCATCATTACTTGAAGATGTTACATTAGTGGCATCATTACTTGAAGATGTTACGTTAGTGGCATCATTACTTGAAGATGTTACATTAGTGGCACCAATACTTGAAGATGTTACATTAGTGGCACCATTACTTGAAGATGTTATATCAGTGGCATCAATACTTGAAGATGTTACATTAGTGGCATCATTACTTGAAGATGTTACATTAGTGGCATCATTACTTGAAGATGTTACATCAGTGGCATCATTACTTGAAGATGTTACATCAGTGGCATCATTACTTGAAGATGTTACATTAGTGGCATCATTACTTGAAGATGTTACATCAGTGGCATCATTGCTTGAAGATGTTACATTAGTGGCATCATTACTTGAAGATGTTACATCAGTGGCATCATTACTTGAAGATGTTACATCAGTGGCATCATTACTTGAAGATGTTACATTAGTGGCATCATTACTTGAAGATGTTACATCAGTGGCATCATTACTTGAAGATGTTACATTAGTGGCATCATTACTTGAAGATGTTACATCAGTGGCATCATTACTTGAAGATGTTACATTAGTGGCATCATTACTTGAAGATGTTACATTAGTGGCATCATTACTTGAAGATGTTACATCAGTGGCATCATTACTTGAAGATGTTACATTAGTGGCATCATTACTTGAAGATGTTACATTAGTGGCATCATTACTTGAAGATGTTACGTTAGTGGCATCATTACTTGAAGATGTTACATTAATGGCACCAATACTTGAAGATGTTACATTAGTGGCACCAATACTTGAAGATGTTACATTAGTGGCACCAATACTTGAAGATGTTACATCAGTGGCATCATTACTTGAAGATGTTACATCAGTGGCATCATTACTTGAAGATGTTACATTAGTGGCATCATTACTTGAAGATGTTACATCAGTGGCATCATTACTTGAAGATGTTACATCAGTGGCATCATTACTTGAAGATGTTACATTAGTGGCATCATTACTTGAAGATGTTACATCAGTGGCATCATTACTTGAAGATGTTACATTAGTGGCATCATTACTTGAAGATGTTACATCAGTGGCATCATTACTTGAAGATGTTACATTAGTGGCATCATTACTTGAAGATGTTACATTAGTGGCATCATTACTTGAAGATGTTACATCAGTGGCATCATTACTTGAAGATGTTACATTAGTGGCATCATTACTTGAAGATGTTACATTAGTGGCATCATTACTTGAAGATGTTACGTTAGTGGCATCATTACTTGAAGATGTTACATTAGTGGCACCAATACTTGAAGATGTTACATTAGTGGCACCAATACTTGAAGATGTTACATTAGTGGCACCAATACTTGAAGATGTTACATCAGTGGCATCAATACTTGAAGATGTTACATTAGTGGCATCATTACTTGAAGATGTTACATCAGTGGCATCATTACTTGAAGATGTTACATTAGTGGCATCATTACTTGAAGATGTTACATTAGTGGCATCATTACTTGAAGATGTTACATCAGTGGCATCATTACTTGAAGATGTTACATTAGTGGCATCATTACTTGAAGATGTTACATTAGTGGCATCATTACTTGAAGATGTTACATTAGTGGCATCATTACTTGAAGATGTTACATCAGTGGCATCATTACTTGAAGATGTTACATCAGTGGCATCATTACTTGAAGATGTTACATCAGTGGCATCATTACTTGAAGATGTTACATTAGTGGCACCAATACTTGAAGATGTTACATTAGTGGCACCAATACTTGAAGATGTTACATTAGTGGCATCATTACTTGAAGATGTTACATCAGTGGCATCATTACTTGAAGATGTTACATTAGTGGCATCATTACTTGAAGATGTTACATTAGTGGCATCATTACTTGAAGATGTTACATTAGTGGCATCATTACTTGAAGATGTTACATTAGTGGCATCATTACTTGAAGATGTTACATTAGTGGCATCATTACTTGAAGATGTTACGTTAGTGGCATCATTACTTGAAGATGTTACATTAGTGGCACCAATACTTGAAGATGTTACATTAGTGGCACCAATACTTGAAGATGTTACATTAGTGGCACCAATACTTGAAGATGTTACATCAGTGGCATCAATACTTGAAGATGTTACATTAGTGGCATCATTACTTAAAGATGTTACATTAGTGGCATCATTACTTGAAGATGTTACATCAGTGGCATCATTACTTGAAGATGTTACATCAGTGGCATCATTACTTGAAGATGTTACATCAGTGGCATCATTACTTGAAGATGTTACATCAGTGGCATCATTACTTGAAGATGTTACATTAGTGGCATCATTACATGAAGATGTTACATTAGTGGCATCATTACTTGAAGATGTTACATCAGTGGCATCATTACTTGAAGATGTTACATTAGTGGCATCATTACTTGAAGATGTTACATTAGTGGCACCAATACTTGAAGATGTTACATTAGTGGCATCAATACTTGAAGATGTTACATTAGTGGCACCAATACTTGAAGATGTTACATTAGTGGCATCATTACTTGAAGATGTTACATTAGTGGCACCAATACTTGAAGATGTTACATTAGTGGCATCATTACTTGAAGATGTTACATTAGTGGCATCAGTACTTGAAGATGTTACATTAGTGGCATCAATACTTGAAGATGTTACATTAGTGGCACCAATACTTGAAGATGTTACATTAGTGGCATCATTACTTGAAGATGTTACATTAGTGGCACCAATACTTGAAGATGCTACATTACTGGCATCAATACTTGAAGATGTTACATTAGTGGCATCATTACTTGAAGATGTTACATTAGTGGCATCATTACTTGAAGATTTTACATTAGTGGCATCATTACTTGAAGATGTTACATTAGTGGCATCATTACTTGAAGATGTTACATTAGTGGCATCATTACTTGAAGATGTTACATTAGTGGCATCATTACTTGAAGATGTTACATTACTGGCATCAATACTTGAAGATGTTACATTAGTGGCATCATTACTTGAAGATGTTACATTACTGGCATCAATACTTGAAGATGTTACATTAGTGGCATCATTACTTGAAGATGTTACATTAGTGGCATCATTACTTGAAGATGTTACATTAGTGGCATCATTACTAGAAGATGTTACATTAGTGGCATCAATACTTGAAGATGTTACATTAGTGGCATCATTACTTGAAGATGTTACATCAGTGGCATCAATACTTGAAGATGTTACATTAGTGGCACCAATACTTGAAGATGTTACATTAGTGGCATCATTACTTGAAGATGTTACATCAGTGGCATCATTACTTGAAGATGTTACATTAGTGGCACCAATACTTGAAGATGTTACATTAGTGGCATCATTACTTGAAGATGTTACATTTGTGGCATCATTACTTTAAGATGTAGCATGAGAAAAATCATAATTTAAAGATTTAAAATTTGCACATCATTTAGCCTCATCATTACCGGAAGATCTACCATTTGTGACATCATTATTTGAAAATGAAACATTAGTGGCATATTAGTTGAAGATGTTACAGTAGCGACATCATTCAGTAGTAGCGGCACCACCTGAAGATTTACCATGAACTACAAATGTAGTCGAGGAGCAGAAGACGTGTCTTAGCTTCTTCTATTCCACAAAACGAGCTTAAAGTGCGACGCTAACCCGGCCTGTAGGACCTTGAACACAAAAACGTTTGTATTTGGGATATTTTTTTCTTTTTTTTTGCACTAATTGATGCCAAAGCCTCTATTCTTCACTCACTAAATCTTGTGACAGATGCACACCGTGACAACTTGAGTGAACAAATTAATTCGCAGGGATTTTTTGTTTTGAAGGGCGCTGAGCGCCTGCGGCCATCAGATAAATGTAATCAAGTAACACATTGAATTAAGCACAATTAAGCGACTCCTACAGACACGCTGTAGCATGTTACACAAATTAAAACACAATTTGTTGTTTGTCTTTCCTCTCTTAATGGGTCATAGCTTATCTCTTTTCATCGACACATGATGAAGTTTGAAGTTCCTATAGAGCTCTCTCGCGTCAAAGCGCTTTATTATTGCAGAAAAAGTCCCCTCTGGCTTCCAAATTAATCTTTATTTATTTATTTAGTTGCGGCGTAATCACCCCCAATCGCCTGAAGTTTCTCTTTGAACTCACTTTGTCTTTAATCATGTTCAACTCCCGCTGTCCTGATTGGACCTTGACCGTATCCCTACATGACGTTGCTCTGTTTTAACAATTGGTGAAAACGGTGCAACTGTTTTCCTTCAAATGGACTAATAATTGATTCTGTGATTATAGAGCAGCTATTAATACTCCATCAAAGTTCCGCACTCATTAAAAAGCGTGATCGCCGTGAAATATTAATTGCTGCTCAGTGCTGTGTTCCTTAAGATCTGGGAAGTTTGAGGACAAGCATGCGGGGTCTGGATATTGAAGAGCAATAATTGTTTTTAGTGCTGATTGGAAATTGTTTAGTCACGTCAACGCCAGAGGAGAGATGTTGTGTAGCGGTGCGTAGTCACCGATCGCAGTCGCCAAAGTCGCTGTATTGTGAAAAAGTTTATTAGTTTCACTAATGTGAAACTCCAACTCTCCTCACTCACATGTTTGAAATGTTGAATCTTCCTCTGCAAGATGCAGTAAGTCTCTCATCATGACCATGTTTTGAACTTTGAACAACAACTTAGAGTAATAGAGGAGTGTATTGGCAAGAATCTTGCGATAGGATAGGTATCACGATACAGGAACAACAATACGATTGTGATACAAGTATATATGTGTAGTATTGTCGAGTACTTGACTCTGGTGTTGCAGAATTTACAGACCACATGACTCTTGACGAAGGCGTTACTACTTTCATTTGTTTTCAAACCAAAATAAGCTTTAAAAGCTTGTGGAGTCCACTGTATCCTCTCGTCCTCAGTCATTACCGGGATCTCACTGTATTTTCTTGTTCCTTGCCATTTACCTGCCAGAGGTTAAATTGCAACAAAACAAAAGAACAAATGCTTAAACTATTTCTTGTTAACTGGGGTTGTCTATTGTACAAAATTCTTGAGATACGATACTTATCAGGGTCAATGATACTGTTGGATTAAAATTTATTATACACTATACGTATACGCCATACTTAAATTAATGCGAAAAGATAATCAAAATATAAAGTATAAATGACTCGCTTGATCTAAGAGCTTAAACGTTCACAATCAACATTTCACTCCAGACTGACACACTGTTTCAAGACAAGCTTGGAACAGAATTAGAGATACGACACCGGTTATTTAAAAACATCTGTTTATCTGCGAATCACACCTTAAATCGTAGATCAGAGAACGAAGCAAGAAACACCCGTGAAGGGGGGGGGGGTTAAGGGACGGAAACCCTCACCCGAGAACATTTGAATGATTAGAAAAGGAAACAAATGAGCAAGTACTCTCCACAGGGGATTGTGGTACAGGGAACTTGAAAGAACCATTTGGCGAGAGGGGGAGGACCTCCGGGCCCGGAAATTTGGATAAATATCGCAATGTTTCTACAGTTCGGGACCTTTTCTCCCAGGGATATTGACCTGTACAGTCCCTGGAGGAAAGTGTGTCCAATCGATCGTAAAGCTTGTATTTAGTTTGACTTGAAGCGGCCAATAAACGACCTGTGACACACTCTGAATTGACCATCTCTCTCCACAAAGCGAAGCATTAAGAACTGGAACAGGAGGTGACGGCGTGTTGGAGCGACCGGAACGGACTCCTGTTTTGAACGTTTTAATAGATATATTGTGATATTGTAGTAACAAGGATATATGTGTAGTATTGTCAAGTACTTGACTCCTGTGTTGTAGAATTTACAGACCACATGACTCTTGACAAAGTCGTAACTGCTTTAATTTGTTTTCAAACCAAAAAATGTCCAAACATCAGCTTTAAAAGCTGCTGGAGTCAGTGTATCCTCTCGTCCTCAGTCATGTCTAGAATCTCACAGGCTTTTATTTTAAATTAAGCTGTGGAGGACATAATGGCTGCTGCCCTCTAGCGGCCAGAATTTTATGAATCTGGCGATAATTTGCGCTTCATGATACAGGGACAATGATATAAAATATTGCAATATATTGTGATACTGTAGGAACAAGTATATATTTGTAGTATTGTGGAGTACTTGACTCTGGTGTTGCATAATTTACAGACCACATGACTCTTGATGAAGTTTTAACTGCTTTCATTTGTTTTCAAACCAAAATATGTCCAAACATCAGCTTTAAAAGCTGCTGGAGTCACTGTATCCTCTCGTCCTCAGTCATCATAGGGATGTTGCAGGTTTTCATCTTTAGCAGAACAGTCGCCAACGATAAAAAATTGACGACCACTCACAAATATTCTCCTCAATATTCAGTCAAGTGTCCTCGGGTCAACCTTTGTTTGACTCCGTCAGAGTCGACACTGACACGTGTTGCTAACGTCACTCAACTTATTTCGAGGAAAAGCAGAAATAAAAACAAATGGTCTTCAGCGCCGAGCGTCGAACATCATGGGACAACTTGCTGTTCCGTTCTCCTGCGGTCGCTGTCGGATACGACCCGCTTACAGAACAAGCCATACAATGTCGGGAACACGACACAACGGCTCATTGTTTTCTCCCGATTATGCATCAACAACCTCGGGCCATTGGAGTCGGCTACACGTCTGAGCGGAGACCACGGTGTCCAAAGTTCAGATCTCCAGACTGGTTACCTTTCTTCACCTCCACCGTGAACCCAAGGATCCCTCGGTTTCCACCGGAATACTGATTTAAGACGAATCACAGACGAAGATGCTCTGTCAGAGTTGAGAAATAGGTTTTCCTGGTCCAAGAGATTTGATGAATTAAGTTGTTTTTTCTGTGATTCTTGAACAGATAATGTCCTAAAAGAATGACAGCAGTAAAAATAATTGATATCATATCTTTTTAAAAACACAACATTGAATTAGATTTCCATGTCTACATAGCACTTTAAAACAACACCAGTTGACACTAAGTCTTGCACAAGATCCTAAAATATGGTACCAAAAACGGTTAGAAAACTATAATAATACAATAAAAACAAGTCAAATATCAGCAGAGTTTCATTCTGAGTAAAAAGCAAGTGAATAAAAGTTGGTTTTAACGATGAACACAGATATTTTTAACATAAAAAAAACAATATTTAATTTAAAGTTCTCATTTTATATCCAAGTAAACACTTATTTTACATGTGAAGCAGTAATTAATTATTGAGATATTAAAAATCAGAATAAGATATTCTGTTTTCTCCAATTAATTCAATTCAATTCAATTCAATTTTATTTAAAGTGTCTTATCATAACAAAGTTATCTCAAGACACTATACAGTTGAAATAAGACTATAGTTGATTAAGGAAAAATAGATCCCAGCAATTAACCCAACATTTCCTCTCAAACAACATATTTGTCATTTTTTTATGTTGATCAAAAAAAAGAATCATTTTCAAAAACTATTTTATTTTTTTCCCCACCATAAAACTTGTTTTTCCCTACATTTTACAATTTAGGTTTAGATAAAGTGTAACTGGTGTCAATATATATATATATAAAGAAAATATTGATATATCAAGATAATCTTTATATTGGAATTATTGCAAGTATTTACGCCATTTGTTCATTTTTCTGCGAAATAAACTTCCAGCCTCTAGATGGCAGAAGTCATTACGTCTTCCGCAGCCAGATGAACATTGAAATCCCGCGAAATCCCAGTGATGACTGAGGACGAGAGGATACAGTGACTCCAGCAGCTTTTAAAGTTGATGTTTTGACATATTTTGGTTTGAAAACAAATGAAAGCAGTTACGACTTCATCAAGAGTCATGTGGTCTGTAAATACTACAACACCAGAGTCAAGTACTCCACAATACTACAATTATATATATCCTGGCGATGACTGAGGATGAGAGGATACAGCGACTCCAGCAGCTTTTAAAGCTTATGTTTGAACATATTTTGGTTTGAAAACAAATGAAAGCAGTTACGACTTCATCAAGAGTCATGTGGTCTGTAAATACTACAACACCAGAGTCAAGTACTCCACAATACTACACATATATCTTCGTTACTACAGTATCACAATATATAGTATCATGTTCCCTGTATCGTGATATATATCGTATCAAATTCTTGCCAATACACACATCTTATATATATATATATATATACATATTTATCCCATGCCATGGTTATACATTAAATAATATAAATTAAATAATAGATTTATAGATACATTTCTTTTTTTTTAATTATTAGAATATTTTCAGTATTTTTTTTACAAATAGGCATTGATATCCTCATTCCAATAATAACATAATTAATGTTCCTAAGTCAATATTTTTTTTAAATTCGTAGCCTTTTAAATTCAATATAAAAAACATCATGATTTTCTTATCATTCGAACAAGATTTTTTTGTTTACCCCCTAGAAACTTATTTCATGGATCTAAACTTATTCGGGAAGAAAAGGCGAGAAAAACAGCCGAAGCATTTTTTAAATGTTGTTTCTTTGAGTGAAATCCGAACAAACGTGTTGTTGCTCAGAGTGCAGATGCAAAGAGCTTAACGACCGGCTCTAATCAGATCCCCCCACCAGCGTGTGAAAGTCAGGCTACACGAGGTGACGCTCACAGCCACGGCCATTGTTGTGCGTCTTGTTTACGTGCGGCGGCGGAAGAGCCCGTACAGGGGCCTCGACTCTCGGGGGCGTGTTGACCCTGTTTCTCAACTCGACTGTCACACGCTCTCATGACACGTCTGCAGGCGCCGAGTCGTGGCTGTTAAGTCCACACAGTCGCCACATTGACTCGTGTTCGGTCGTCAGGTCTGTGTATGTTTTTTGTAAAGTACGACTTCTGCTATTTGATGTCACCTCGGTCGCTCTCGCTTCACCATGGTTACTCTCTCGCTTGACCTCTTGACCTCTTTACGTTTCCTCCACTTCCTCGCCGGATATATCTGTGCTGACTGTTCTGAAGAACCACAATCATGTCATGAAAGAGTGAATAAGTAGATGTGTAAGAAAATATCGATACACTTTAATAAAGCAATATTCTTTTCCAGTATGGTATCATTAATAAACAGTTCATAATGTATACAATTTTTTTGCTTTCAAATAATTTTAATTTCTATCATAGTTCTTTTATGGTTTATATTTTAACAAGTGTACAAAATTAAAAAAAAAAGTTTTAACTTACAGTTAACATGCAGATATTCAGAAAAAACCCTTGGCCTCTAGGTGGCAGCTAAAGGGACGATGAAACCCCGCAACATCCCTGTGATGACTGAGGACCAGAGGATACAGTGACTCCAGCAGCTTTTAAAGCTAATGTTTGGACATATTTTGGTTTGAAAACAAATTAAAGTAGTTACGACTTCATCAAGAGTCATGTGGTCTGTGAATTCTGCAACACCAGAGTCAAGTACTTGACAATACTACACATATATCCTTGTTACTACAGTATCACAATATAGGTATTGTTGCCTCTGTATCGTGATACATATGGCAAGACTCTTGTGCAATACACAACTCTAGTTAACCAGAAAATATTTACGGATTTGGTCTTTTGTTTTGTTGCAATTGAACCTCTGGCAGGTAAATGGCAATGAACAAAGAAATCCTGCGAGATCTGGGCCATGACTGAGGACGAGAGGATACAGTCGACTCCAGCAGCTTTTAAAGCTGATGTTTGGCCATATTATTGTAAACAAATGAAAGCAGTTACAACTTCGTCAAGAGTCATGTGGTCTGTAAATACTACAACACCAGAGTCAAGTACTTGGACAATACTACACATATATACTTGTTACTACAGTAGTCAATACTACAATTTATTTTAGGAGTGTCTGAAAACAACTATACAATATTGAGGTTCCACAGAAAAAACTCAGGATGCAGAAACAATTTTGTTGCACCTTTTCCTTGATAATCCTCGTTCTTCTTTGTTCGTCTCTTGTCCTCGAACACATCAGGCATTAGTTACACAACGAAGAGAAGTCGTCGCAACTTCAAATTCTTCAAAACCTTCATTATTGTTGCTTCAAAAGACAAAAACAAAGGTTTTATTTCCGAACATGTTTTTTTATTGTTCTCGCAAACACATTCCTCTTTAGATGTTTTGAAGTGACGTTACAAAAATTGCAGGTTAGGACGACACAAGACAGTGTCTCATGTATGAATCACACACAGACGCACACCTTCAGTTGTGTGTATGTTGTAACACACTCGTGTCCACCAGAGTTTCCATACGACCCTCGTCCTTCCTTTTTTTTTTAAAACACACCGACAACATGACGAAAGAAAACACGGCAGAGACTCTCGCAAACATTTAGACTCACACATACAACACAATCACTGCGTCGTCTCACACAAACACACACACGTCCGGCGCTACATGTCGACAAAGATCATCAGGCAGGAGCCGAGGCCCCCGACCAGGAACATGGTGATCTTCATACTGTAGATGATGAGTTCGCTGACCACGCTAAAGTCCAGACGCCGGTGTCCCAGCAGCAGCAGGATGACGGACAGCTTGTACTGCAGCCGCAGGAGGACGCGCACGAACACGTACTGCAGGAAGAAGAGGGCGGAGAGCGCCACCCACAGGAGGGAGGTCAGCAGGCTGCACCCGAAGAAGAGCAGGAAGCGCAGGAAGCTGTACATGCAGCGCGAGCGCAGGTACAGGTCGAAGTTGTCGTACTTGGTGCGCTCCAGCCGGTTGGAGTGAGCCGAGCCCGTGGCCGAGTGCATGCAGGTGGTGTGGGGGCCATGGAAGCTGCGCGCCCGACGCGGGATGGGGATCACAGGCATGGAGGGGGGGGCCGCCAGAGCCCGGGGACTGAGTCAGGGGGACCCCGCTTAGATGTCCAGACCTCGGGTCAGGGCGTCACGTGGCAGAAAGGATCCCTGGATGGTGGACATGGTGGACATCTGTGGGTGGAAATGAGGTCAGAGAAGAAGTTTTTGAACAGTTTTATTTTGCATTTATTAGTAAATTAACTCTAGAGTATTCAATAGAAAACGTTCAGTACTGATACCTTCACTTCGATACCGGTTCCTTGACCTCACACATGGTACTAATCTTTAGTATCTTGAGTTACATTTTTTAGTTTTGGTAAATTTCCACTACAAGCTTATTGTCTTACAAAATAATAAACAACGAATAATTTACAGTGTAAAATATCACATGCTAACAAGTAAAACATTAATATAATGTTCACTGACTTTGTTAATAAGTAGTTTTTTTTCAGAAAAATACACACATTAACAAGTTTGGATCATGAGTGAGTACTTGGCAGCAACATTTTGAAGCATGTTTTATAGTGATAAACTCAAAATACTAGTTTTTGAGTTCTTTGTTTAGAAATTAAAAAATATCTTTTTGGTCTTTTCCCTTTTTGTGAAGATTTCTATCCCCTCAACAATAATTAAAGTCAATATTAAGATGCTATTTAGAAGGAAAAAGAATCAAGAAGGCAGTAGGTTAGCCAGGGGGATGGGAAAAGGGAGAGGGAGGATAAAATGAGAGACGAGAGGAGAGTAAAAAGTATCCGTTTTTTTAAATTAAATATATTATATTAATATTATTATTACGTTGGCGTATTTAAGTTTTATTTTATGTTGACATTTTTGTATTTAAAAGAAGAGTTTTCCATCATATTTACTCTCGTTTTAAGAGTTGTGGATGAAGATAAAGAGCAGGAGTAAAAGAGGAAGACAATGGTAAAAAAGAAAAGGAGATATGAGTGAGGATGACACAGATCACAGGAAATGACGTAAGAAGAACTAAAACGGGGGCCAAACATTTAATTGACTGGTTTAGTTCATTTAAATATATATTCGTTTAGTTACATTGAAAGTAACGCATTTACATTATATATGTTTTTGTTTTTTAAAAAGTGAATAATATCCTTCATTATTCGTAACTATCCAAAGGTTGACAGTTTGGTTTCGCAACAATTTATCTTATTTAAACGTAAATTAAATAAAAGATCGTGATCTTTTTACTCAAATCATTCAAGATCACCTTTGCTATTTTTTATGGACAATTTACGCTTTTTATTTATTGTTGTCTTAATCATTTCCTGACAGAGGATCAGATTCGCTGCGACACATCTGAGAGAAAGTAAACACAAATAACAACAAACATGAACACAAACCTAAAGCACTTTTTCCACGTTTGTCACACAAACCCTGCGAGATGTTTCTTCCTCGTGATCATCGGCGCAGAAGGATCTTCACACATGGATTGTTTTGGAGCAGAAGGTCAAGAAAATAAAAACATGGCTCCACTTTTTAATGCTTCTCGCTGTACATTCGTATAACGGTGAGCTAGTGTTAGCACCAGATGCTAGTTTACAGTTGTCGCCGCATGACTGCGTCACAAGTGCGCGACATCAGCGACGATCTTAAAGGTGAACACACCATAATAATTGATCGATCAACACACCATAATAATTGATCGATCAACACACCATAATAATAGATCGATCAACACACCATAATAATAGATCGATCAACACACCATAATAATAGATCGATCAACACACCATAATAATAGATCGATCAACATACCATAATAATAGATCGATCAACACACCATAATAATAGATCGATCAACACACCATAATAATAGATCGATCAACACACCAAAAAAATAGATCAATCGTTTGAAGGTTGACGTTTTATAAACACAAAGATTCTTATGAAATGATTATGTCTGTACGTTTTATATATATGTTATATAATGAATACTTATTATTAGACAATCAATAACAAACATCAGATCACAACGTTAATGTTAAAGCATTTAATATTTAGTTTTTAATTATTTTAATTAATATTAACAACTCTTCATACGGGATGAAACGTTTTAATTTAGCATTTCATCATTAATAATACAAAAGTAATAATACAAAATTAAATTGGACTTAAATTAAAAGTAAAAAACAATAGCAATATAGTTAGTCTTTTACTACTACTACTACAACTAATAATAATAACAACAACAATAATTATAATACCAAATAATTCAAATTAAAATTCCTCACTTTATTGCTATATTAATACTACTACTACTGCTACTATTACTACTACTACTAATAATAAAAACTTAAATAACAATAATGCCAATTTTTTTTTTTTTAAGTTTCTCACTTTATTGCTGTATTAATACTACTACAATTACTATTATTACTAATAGTGTTAATAGCAGCACTAATATTAATAATAATAATAATTATTATTATTATTAATACTAGTACTAGTACTACTACTAATAATAAAAACAACAACAACAATAAAACCAAAAGATTAAAATCATTGTATTGCTATATTACTACTACTATTATTATTACTACTGCTACTACTAATTATAATAATAATAAAAACAACAATAATAACAATACCAAACAATAATACGAAATTAAAATTTCTCACCTAATTGCTATAAATTGTGCTGTAAAAATACATGTATTAGTTGTTAATTTTCAAGAAAAACATTTTACTGAATGGCACTCGTGAATATTCTAAATAAAAAAAAACATGTACTATCATAAAGACAAATAACATGACAAATATGTGTATTGTTATTATTTATCTATCATCTTTTATTATTCAGATTAGTTAATTATAATTATTTAATTCATTAGAATTGTAAGTGTTGTTTTTTAATATGTGCGACCAATTTAAATCTAATATGCACATGTGTTTTTTATTTTTTATTTTTCTATTGTGAACATGCTGCTGTCATTTTAATTGTAGTTTAATTTCTACATTTTAGGAATAGATTTCAAGATGTAATTGCAGTTTATTAAAAAAAAAAAAAAAACACTATTTTCAGTGTATTTTTTCATTTAAAAAATCCTATAATTATCACATTGTGACTTTTCACTCTTGGTTCTGAATGAAGTTTTTTTGGAAGTTCTTTCGTGTCTGGCACCAAAACGTGCTTTTAAACTTGATGTACTTCACGTCCCTGCAGAGTTGATTCCATTTGGCTCCAACCCCGCTGCCTATCTCCCTCCACGAGCCCCCTGAGAGCCGGTAATGGTCCCGGACTATTGTCTGGGCACAAGATTAATGACGGTCATGCTTTAAAATGTTGGTCTTACTTTTGAGTCGGACAAGAATTATGTCGCGGCAGCGAGCGAGGGAGACATAAAAAGTGAATTACAAGATCAGGGAAATGTCAGTTATTCTGCTCACATTCCTGTAAGAAGCTAAAGACTCGAGCGATTTGCAGTCGTGCAACAAAGTTGTTCTTGCAGAAATAAAAGGATGTCCTTGTTTGTTACACTGTTATTACCACGGTAAGTACTTTTACATACTGATCACATACTTCAGACTCTATTGTACTCAACTTTGATTCAAACATTTTTTTATTTTTTTTTGGTGGAATGCAATCATTTTTTTTATTTACAGTTTTATTGATAGTTTTAAGTATATAATTATATAATAATTTAGTTTTGTATATAATTTGTATATTTAAAGGTTGATATATATTTTCATAAATAATAATTACATAAAAAAAAACATTTCCAAAACAAATTATTTTCTTTTTACCCATAGAGTTCGATATTCTAATGTCAATTATTCAAAAACATGTATTCTAGATTCAATATTTTCTAATAAGCAGTATTTTAAATTCAATATAAAAATGTTGGTGTAAAAGCGCCACCAGACAATACCAACAGAGCACCGAGCTACTTGATCGAACATCCAATCATGCGACACGCAGACGATCACGTGACACCGTCTGTTTGTTTATTAATTAAATTATTATAAAAAATAATTGAATATAAAAATAATTTATTTCTTTGATTAAATAAAAAAATATATATATATTGCAACATAGGAATGATGTCATTACATTTAATATTATTATAATATTTAAATACATTTTTGTGATTTCATTCTGTTTTCTTATATAGACCGACTTTAAAGTAATTTTATAATACACTGTAATACTATCATTCTATTAAATATTTTATTCTTTATTTTTAGATAAATTAATCTACTTCCTCTACAATCATTTGTTTTATTTTAATCACCATCAAACGACATTAGAAGACAGAGTGACATCTATGAGGGATGATGGCAGAAAGAAGGAAACATATTTTTCAAAAAACAATAAAACCAATAAAACCAATAAAACCAACAACCTTTATGTTCAATGTTCTATGGGTAACACTTGCAGTTCACAACTATGGCCACTAGATGACTCTTTAGCGTTTTCATAAATCGTTAAAACGTCTCAATAAAATAATAATTTAATTTAATTAGTCAATACAAACAAATTCAACACTTTAATACAGAAATGATTGAACTATTTGAAAAATAAATAAAATGTATTATTTGAAAAGCAACAACATTTCCATGAAAAATTGTAAAACAAGATCTAAACTCAATGTTAAATCCAACCATTCAATAGTGTGATGGCACTGATCTACTTCCATAGTCTCATCGTCATATTTAAGCGAAAGAAATAGAAAAAAAATAGAAATTTAATTCTACTAGCAAAACTATTTATGGCTTAAAGCTCGCGAGGAACGTTTATTTTCCTTGTTTTATTTTTTTTTAACGTTCTTTGTGATTTTTTTAAAAATATACTGTTAGTGATGTTTTTATCATAATAATATTGTTATTATACACGGGAGCAATAAAGTATGATTGTGGACACGAGTTCAACTTAAAACCAAAAAAAATAAAGTTGTATTAGTTCATTTTATTAAGAAGACAAAAGCAGACGATGAATCGATTTATCGTTTAAAACATGCAATTGGCGTATTTTGTATTAGATTATAATTGCCTGAACCTTTCAAGTGTCACCACCAGAGGGCGCTGTGGATCAATCTTTCTTTTCACAGTCAAGCTTAACTGAGTAGTGACGACAAAAGTGAAACTCTTGTTATTAACCAGAGTAATAATAATGGTTTAAAATATTTGTTTTTGTTTTTGTTGGTCTCCGACTTAATGGATCCTCAGTGTGAAGTGAAACGGATGAGGATCAGCGCCTCCATATCTGCGGAAACAACGCAACGAAATGATTTTTTAAAATCCTAGATTAAGTAATTTAAGATTAAATTCATATCAATCTCGAACATTCCTCTGTGAATTCTTAAAAATGCGATCTTTCCCCTTTGACCTCCCATGAGCCTTTGCCAGCTCGTGGCCCGAGAGAGCGCGAGATTAAAGCGTCACGTGGTTCCTTCACGCGATTGATTGATGGATCAATTAATTCATTAACTAAGTAGAGGTCACTGCCCTGCGACACCAATGAAATCCATTAGTGCTGTTAATAAGACGTGCAGGACTTTTAATCACAGGGTTTGAGGTGCGTGATGATGACGTCACAGGAGAAGGCGGAGCTACGTTTTTAACACATACAAGTCAATTAATAAAGTTTCCGATATTAGCATTAAGACACATACATATACATTTAAATTAAAAAGGAACATTTATTTTTATATATATTGACTTAAAAAATTGTAGATTTTAAAAAATAGCACTAAATATTAATATTCTAAAAAATATAAATGATTGAATCACACAGACATGATAAGCAGAGCCAGAGAAATGGATCCAGGATCACGTCGAAGGGAGACTTCAGGTTTAAAACCAGGACAAGATAAAATAATGCACATAAAGGGTCTCGAATAAAGACTTGTTCTGTCCTGTCGCGGCACATGCGGCGGAACAGAGGTAATCCCTGGCATAAGGGGGTTTGGCTGGATTAGCGGATGATGTGGGAACATCTGTACGGTCGGATGACGGTGTTGAGGAGCTTCATCCGTCAAAGAGGAGGGAAGAAGTATAGTTGTGGGTGGGAAGAGGTGTGGAAAAGTAGGACATGTCATTGTTTATCCCTAGTTTTATTTTGTGGTATTACTGCGTGAAAGGTATCGTAGTATTTATCTTTGAGGCTTCGTAGTGTTACTGCGCAATTGCATCGTATTATTACTCTTTGAGGCGTCGTAGTATTACTTTGCTGGGCTTCGTAGTATTAATTCACAAAGATGTCATAGTATTAATCTGCGAGGCTTCGTAGTATTAATTCACACAGGTGTCATCGTATTACTCTGCAAGGCTTTGTAGTATTAATTCACAAAGGTGTTGTAGAATTACTCAACAAAGCTTTATAGTATTACTTTGCAAAGTAAGTAAGTAAGTAAGTAATTTGTATTTATATAGCGCTTTTCCAGACCAGGGTCACAAAGCGCTTAAACAATCAAAACAATACTCAATAAAATATATAATTTAAAGGTCAAGATAGTACTGAGAAAAACACAGGAGTTCCAGAAAATCAAGGAAAAGCTTGATGGTTTTACTCCGCGGCACTTTGTAGTATTAGTTCGCAAAGGTGTTGTAGTATTAATCTGTGAAGCTTCGTAGTATTACTTCCCAAAGGCGCCATAGTATTACTTCACCAGGCTTCGTAGTTTTACAGAGCAACGGCGTTGTAGTATTACTCCGCGAGGCTACTTAGTATTATTTCGGAAAGGTGTCATAGTTTTACTCCGCAAAGGTCGTATTACTGAGCAGCGTTGTCTTAGTATAACTCTGTGAGGCTTCGTAGTGTTACAGCGCAATGGCGTCATAGTATTTGTCCGTGAGGCTTCATAGTATTACTTCGCAAAGGCATCATAGTATTACTTCGCTAGACTTCGTAGAGTTAAAGTGCAATGGCGTGGTAGTATTACTCCGTGAGGCTTCGCAGTATTACTTCCCAAAGGCATTGTAGTAATACTCCGCGAGGCTTCGTAGTATTATTTTGCAAAAGCGTCATAGTATAACTGCACGAAGGCATCGTAATATTAATCAGCTAGGCTTAGTAGCATTACGCCACAAGGTTCTGCAGTATTACTCGTCATACACAGTATTACGCTGAAACATTTCGTTGTATTACTCCTTTAGTAGTATTATGCCTCTGGGATGATACTACATGTTGATATTCACCCCTGCCAAGGAGGTAATGTTGGTAGACGTCAGGGACGTGCTAACTACTGCGGTGTAGTTGCCCAGATACTAAACTAACCCTCAGGACTAGTTAAGTAACCTTAAGACCTCACTCAAGCCTTCACACTCACAATGAACAGAGAAGTCTGGAGTGTTGGGGGTCGACAGAGGGGTCACCGTGTCTGCATCCCACGGGTCAATGACCCCACCATGACCTCTAATCTGTTGTGAAAACATCCTCTTTGTTACTTTGCCACCAGACTCTGCATTTATCTTGTTATTAAGTTTTTAAAGTTTGACTCCTGCAGGTTCACTCTTGTGTCGCCACGGTTACCTCCTAAATGTTTTATTATCGACCCAGAGTTATCAATATTTATGGATTTAATGTATGTAATGCATTAGTAGTAGTAAGTAGTAGAAGTATTTGTTAATCAAGAGAATACATTAAGTATATCTTTGTTATTGTAATTATTTAAGAGCTTCAGTAGTTACTAATATTCAATATATCTTTGAACAAAAGTTGTAAGAAACAAATGTGTAAAGAAGGTTCAGGAGAATTAAAAAAAATGTTTTTTTAAACTGAGATTGACACAAAACCATATTTAAATACTTAAACATTTAAATTTGAACTTTTATACATTGATTTGTAGCATCATAGACACGCATATAAACACACACACACACATAGACCAAGAGACACACAGACACACACATGCACGTCACACACGCATACAAACCTACTTACTCACTTACAAACACACACACACACACCAACATATGCACGCACACAGGCACACACCAACATACACACAAACACACACCAACATACATACACACACACACACACCAACATACGCACACACACACAACAACATATGTACACACACACACACACCAACATACATACACACACACACACCAACATACGCACGCACACACACCAACATACGTACACACACACACCAACATACGTACACACACACACCAACATATGTACACACACACACACACCAACATACGCACGCACACACGCCAACATACATACACACACACACCAACATACGTACACACACACACCAACATACGTACACATTCACACCAACATACGTACACACACACACCAACATACGTACACACACACACCAACATATGTACACACACACACACACACCAACATACATACACACACACACCAACATACGCACGCACACACGCCAACATACGTACACACACACACCAACATACGTACACACACACACCAACATACGCACGCACACACGCCAACATACGTACACACACACACCAACATACGTACACACACACACCAACATATGTACACACACACACACACCAACATACATACACACACACACACCAACATACGCACGCACACACGCCAACATACGTACACATTCACACCAACATACGTACACACACACACCAACATACGTACACACACACACCAACATACGCACGCACACACGCCAACATACGTACACACACACACCAACATATGTACACACACACACACACCAACATACATACACACACACACACCAACATACACACGCACACACACCGATAAACGCGGACACACACACACACACACCAACATATGCACGCACACACACCAACCTACGCACACTCACAAACATACACACGCACACACGCCAACATACGTACACACACACACCAACATATGTACACACACACACACACCAACATACACACGCACACACACCAACATACGCACACACACACCAACATACGCACACTCACAAACATACACACGCACACACGCCAACATACGTACACACACACACCAACATACGTACACACACACACCAACATACGTACACACATACACCAACATATGTACACACACACACACACCAACATACGCACGCACACACGCCAACATACATACACACACACACCAACATACGTACACACACACACCAACATACGTACACATTCACACCAACATACGTACACACACACACCAACATACGTACACACACACACCAACATATGTACACACACACACACACCAACATACATACACACACACACAAACATACGCACGCACACACGCCAACATACGTACACACACACACCAACATACGTACACACACACACCAACATACGTACACACACACGCCAACATACGTACACACACACACCAACATACGCACGCACACACGCCAACATACGTACACACACACACCAACATACGCACGCACACACGCCAACATACGTACACACACACACCAACATACGCACGCACACACGCCAACATACGTACACACACACACCAACATACGCACGCACACACGCCAACATACGTACACACACACACCAACATACGCACGCACACACGCCAACATACGTACACACACACACCAACATACGTACACACACACACCAACATATGTACACACACACACACACCAACATACATACACACACACACACCAACATACGCACGCACACACGCCAACATACGTACACACACACACCAACATACGTACACACACACACCAACATACGTACACACACACACCAACATATGTACACACACACACACACCAACATACATACACACACACACACCAACATACACACGCACACACACCGATAAACGCGGACACACACACACACACACACCAACATATGCACGCACACACACCAACCTACGCACACTCACAAACATACACACGCACACACGCCAACATACGTACACACACACACCAACATATGTACACACACACACACACCAACATACATACACACACACACACCAACATACATACACACACACACACCAACATACATACATACACACACACCAACATACACACGCACACACGCCAACATACGCACACACACACCAACATACGCACACTCACAAACATACACACGCACAAACGCCAACATACGTACACACACACACCAACATATGTACACACACACACACCAACATACACACGCACACACGCCAACATACGTACACACACACACCAACATATGTACACACACACACACCAACATACACACGCACACACACACAGACAGATACACAAACAAACACACCAAAATACGCACACACACCGATAAACGCGGACACACACACACACACACATCCACACCAACATACGCACACACACACAGACATACACAAACACACACAAACATACATACAAACACCGATATATGCACACACACACACACACACACACACACACACACACACACACACACACACACACACACACACACACACACACACACTCACCAACATAGGCACACACACCCCGCACACACACGTGTGAAATGTTTATTTGAACGATCTGCTAAATATGTAAATCTCATCATATGTTCTCGAGCGAACATAGATTAGAGACACTTGACCTCACGCGTGATCAGCTCTGATGATGATTCAAATCCCTGCCCTCGCTTGTTGCTGCACACGTGCAGATTAAACTCCCAGAGACTCACAGACACAACTTTAATGATCCTTGTTGAAGAAAACAGAGTCTACGAAGAAGTATGTGAGGGTAGCGAAGGACAGGCTCGAGGTAATAACCGCCTCACTCCTCCTCCAGCCAGCTGTAATCACGCCCCGCTTTGTTTATACAACGAGTCCCTTGCAGGTGGAGACTACTGGGATTGATAAGACGCAGCCCAACCGGAGTGGGTGTGGTAAAGGTAAACAAGATTTAATTTCCAGAAAAACACAAGAGGAGAAAACAATTTTCCTGATGGAAAAATCTGTCGTAATCTTCTCCACGACTCGACATCTTTAAGACTTGAACTTGACGTAACTAGTAACTAGTGACCAGCTAAACAGAGGGATTCGTATTTTCAGAAGAAGAAGAGAAAGAGATAAAACAAACAACAAAAAGTTCCACAGGAAGAAACAACCAGCGATGGATGAAAGTACTTTTTACGGCACTTTTTTTTACAGTGTATAGTTGTATTGTTTAGTTAACAATACAACTATATCAACTAAATTAAGTCATATTTCTTCCCTTTCTGTACATTGAATTTTTTTTTTAAGTGAAGAGAAGTAAAATAAACAAAAACATTAATTTTTGTAGTTGCTGCAGAACCTCCAAAACACGAATTTACAAATAATGTCACCATCATATTAATTAATTCAATCATTCTCTGTACCACTTGATCCCTCATGGGTGGAGTCTATCCCAGATTCTTCGGGCGTGAGGCAGGGGACACCCTGGACAGGACGCCAGTCCGTCTCCGGACACACAAAGACACACAACCATCCACACACACACTAAGGACAATTAACCCCAAGTTCCCAATCTACCTCTGTATGTTTTTGGACTGTGGGAGTACCCGGAGTAAACCCACGCAACACAGGGAGAACATACAAACTCCACACAGAAAGGTCACAAGTTGGCTCCCTCCTGGACCTGGAATCGAACCGGCAACCTATTGTATACAATATATGATGTATCTACACTAGAGCGTGTATACATTTAATGTTACATTGAAAATGTTTATTTCTGGCTCCCGCCACTGGTAGAACAGGAGCACCTCAGGGGACAGTACTGGCCCCTCTCCTCTTCACCATCTACACTTCGGACTTCTGCTACAACTCAAAGCTGAGTCTCGTCCAGAAGTACGCTGACGACACTGCTATTGTTGGATGCATCAGGGACAACAGCGAAGACGAGTACAGGAGTCTGATACGTGACTTTGTGGACTGGAGTGAGAGGAACCACTTGCAGCTGAACACCTCAAAGACCAAGGAGCTGGTCTTGGACTTCGGGAGGTCGAGGACAAAGCCACGTCCAGTGTCCATCAGAGGCGACGAGGTGGAGATAGTGGACAACTATAAGTACCGCGGCGTGTTGCTGGACAGTAAACTGGTCCTGCAACACAGACCATGTATATAAGAAGGTTCAGAGTAAACTGTACTTTCTGAGGAGGCTTCGATCATTTAACATCTGCAAGAAGCTCCTCTGCATGTTCTACCAGTCTGTGGTGGCCAGTGTTATGTTCTATGCTGTGGTGTGTTGGGGTGGAAATGTGTCCAAGAGGAGGTCAACAGGTTTGACAGGTTGATCAGGAGGGCTGGCTCTGTGGTTGGAATGAAGCTGGACTCACTGGTGACAGTTGCTGAGAGAAGATCATTGAACAAACTACTGTCCATCATGGATGATGACAGTCATCCTCTCAACACTGTCATCAGTGAGCAGAGAAGCAGAATGAGTGCACGAATGCTCCTACCCAGGTGCAAAACAAATAGACTCAGGGACTCATTCATCCCTCGGGCTATTAAATTGTACAATTCTGAGTTCGGGGGCAGGAGTGGAGTGAAAGTATCTGGATGTTCTGTTCTATGTTAGTCTTTGTATCCTTTGTCTTTGTTGTTTTTCTTTGACCTATGTTCTTTGTCTTTATCTTTAGACTTAGATTGTGTCATCTTGTTCTTCCTCTTTTTGTTCTTCTTCTTATTTTATTTTTTATGTATTATTTTTTATTTTTTATGTATTATTTTTTATGAAAAATTGCTGGCTATTGGTAAAAAACAATTTTCAATAAAGTTTTACCTTACCTTACCTTACCTTAAAGTATCTGGATGTTCTGTTCTATGTTAGTCTTTGTATCCTTTGTCTTTGTTGTTTTTCTTTGATCTATGTTCTTTGTCTTTATCTTTAGACTAAGATTGTATCATCTTGTTATTTATCTTTATTTCTCGTTGTTCTTGTTCTTATTTTATTTTTATTAATTTTTTTTATGAATAATTGCTGTATTGCTGTGGCTAATTGGAAAAAAACAATTTTCGTCAGGAGACCTCCTGAGGGATCAATAAAGTTCTACCTTACCTAACCTAACCTAGAACAGTGTAAATGTAACAGTTGTTACCGTAATGTAACTAATTGTGTGAATGCTTCCCAGCATTCACATAATTAGGATATTTTTGGTCGATAAAAATCATCATTTGAATGATGCTTTTATTAACAAAAAATGTTTTGTTTTAGTTTAGACGCTGCATTTAATACTGTTTAATCAAAATTGAAACATAAATCAATTACATTTTATAATGTAACACAATTGTTTCAAGTATAATTTTCAAGAAACTCTATTATTTTTATTTCTTACTTTTTTCTCTCTATAAGTATGACCTGTATTTCTCTTATAAATATATATTTATTGTGCTTCTATAAGATTCATGTCTCACTCTGTCCAAAGACATTTAAGTCTCATGTATTAAGAAGAGAAACTTGTGTTATTGATCTGAAAGTTGAAACACAAGCAGCAGCACTGGTCACAAAGGAAGGTGTCCTAAGATGGAGGACGACACTTCAGGTTGTGTTGTCGTCCATGTGTCCGTCTGCATGTTTGTTTCCTTCCGTCTGGCGTCGATAATGCTGAGCCTCATGAAGCCGCTTCTGTGTTGTGGCTCCTTGTTCTTGGCCTACTTTAGCGGAGGTGAATTGAGGGCAACTGGAGTCTATGGGTAAAGGGATTAGGTCTCCAAACACGCTCCTCTCCAGTTTGGGATTTTGCCTCGATGCCAGACACTTAAAGTCTGCCGGGGATTAAGATCCAGCGAGAAGTAAGAGCGTTTGCGTATTGTGATGGGGAGATGTTTTTGACAAAAAAAAGGATAGGAAGAGGGAGGGGCCTGTTTCTGCTGCTGCTGGTTGATGATATTAAAAAAATACAAGATGGTCACGATATGATCTAATACCTTTATGCGGCATTTGTTGACCTATTTGCGTGTTCGGCGCGTGCCGCGATGTCGGTCAGTATGTTTGCAAGGGACGCGACACAATAACAGAGAAGCTGTTCTTTTGATTTCCTTTGTATTAATGGCTGATCTGCGCTTAATACAGTGTTTTAATTAGGAAATGGCCTCAGATCCTTACGCAGCTTTAATGGTCCCACCGTGGGCAACAAAGAGCAGTCTTGGCGCTAGATTAGCATCGCAGCATTTAACAAATGAAAAGCAAAGTGCCGCCTCCCTCGCGGTGGGTTCAATAGAAGGGGGAATATTTGAGACGTCGTCCAAGACCCGTCTCTTTATAAACAGAACCGAAAGAAAAGAAAAGAAAGTACAATATTCTTTTAAATGGTAAAATCACAAACAAATGACGTGGTTTGTTTATGGAGCGTGTTCTGAAAACGGTTGAGGTAGTCCGTTCAACAATGCCCGTAATGCTTTGCCGCCCAGCCAACCACAGCTGTCGATCACTTTTGACATAGCAACATAGAATTTAAAAAGTAGCGTTTTAAATTGCTCATTAGAAAACATGTTGAACGTGGCCTAGGTCCTTCTGAAATTCTTAATCCATTGTTCCTCTCCTTAAAATCCAAACCAAATTTACCAAGCATTCAAATTATGATAATTTTATAACTGTTTTCATCACTGCTTGTGTGAGCGAGTACTGTAGTGAGTAAAGGTAACTTCCTGCCAGGTACGATCTCTGGAGGAGTTAACGCAAACCCCCCGACCTTGAGAGACAATAACTCATTCAGTTTGTGTTCGTTTAAAAAACATTTCGAGTACGATATTTAACAGCTTGTAAAACTGCCACGAAGATATAGCAGCGAACTAACAGCTCTCTGCTTCAGACATGTAAACTCTGTGTTTTTCTTTCTCCTTGTACAAGTAAAATGTGTGACTTTAAACCATATCTGATTTCTATTCTTCGTGTAAGTAAAAGCTTTAAGTCAGATTCCTAACCCGACCAAACAAAACAGGAAGTGAAGTGTAAACAGGCGGCCAATCACTGAGGCTTCCATCAGTATTTCAGTTACAAAGCCTCTTCCCAAAACAGACAAAACAAATCCAATAGTACGATGTTGAAATTTTAGGAATATTACCAATATAAAGGTGTAAATGCATATGAATAACTGAGATGTTAGAGATCTCTCAAGTGTCACTAAACATGTTTTGTAATATGTCAGTGTAGGTTCTCCTTCATCCAGGTCATGGTCATCCAAGTGGTTCGAGTCAACCGGACTTTGGGATATCATTTATCGGCAAAAGTGGTGCAAAAGTCCAACAGAAATTCCAGTTTCAAATCCGATGAATCCTGCCTTGAAAACTTCGTTTAAGATCTACTCCTGTTAATTTGGCGAGTGTTAAGAATAATAAACAGCACAATGACCTGAAACACTTATCAATTACCAAACTCATGGAGAAAGGTCTGGTCGCAGAGCTTTAATCTCAGGCCCCTACGCTACCTGCACTCTCAAGGCCCTTGGCGTCCTGCGGACATTGTTCTAAACAACTGTGTACCAACGGTATGTGATATTGTTTTTTTGTTTCCTTTTGAAGATTATTGTTCATTTTGAAGATGTCAGTGACTGAGATAAGATACGAGATTGTGAATTTGTTTAGTGAAAAACCATCTCGGTGATAATCAAGATCAATTGAGCTCCTCAAAAATAAAATGCTTACTATTGCATAAATGTGTTAAAACTTCAGTGACTGACTTTGACATTTTGACCTACAAAGTTCACTTTTGTAGAAACTCTTCTGAAACGCCTCGAACAACCATCATCTCTGTTCCTTATCTTATCTTAAACACTGACATGACTGGAAAAACAACTGAGACAATCTACTATGACCATAAATACGGTCTAGTCAGCATGTATTTGGCCCCCCAGTTTGGCATATTGTAATTAAGTAAATACATTTTTACAGACTAGGGTCACAAAGCGCTTAAACAATCAAAACAATACTCAATAAAGTATATACTTAAAGGCTCAAGACAACACTGAGACAAACACAGGAGTTTCAGAGAATCAAGGAAAAGCACAAATAAAAGATGTTTCTTGAAGGAGTCAGTAGATCATCAAACACAGAGATGGTTCCAAAGCTTAGGAGCAACAGTCTGGAAGGATTTCTCTCCTCTGGTCCTGAAGTTCAGGAACCATCAGTAGATTCTGATCCACAGACCTCAGAGCCCGAGCTGGGGTGTAAGGCTGGATCAGATCACTGATGGAAGGTCTGACCATGAATAGATCTGAAAGTAAGAACCAGATATTTAAAATAGATCTTGAAAGAAACTGGCAGCCAGTGAAGAGTTTTAAGGATCAGAGAAATGTGAGTTCTTCTACTAGAGCAGCTCAGAATTCTCGCTGCAGAGTTTTGTATTAAATGCAAGTGAAGACGCCTCGAAGAAACATTGTGTTTTAGGATAAGGGTGCTACGAGAACAGGGATTTCCTAATCCAGCGATCACGATGTTAAGATGCAAAACCCTTCCAAAAATCAGATTAAAACTAAAAGACTCACCAAAGATTTATGAGTTTTGTTTAATTCTGGTTTGTCTCTCTCATTAAAGTCACAGCCATTTGCATCGGGAGCAAAGTGGCACATGTCGTGGATTATTTATTTATCGGGACCAGATGATAAGAGCATCAGGTTGAGGTATTAGTGTGGCCGAAACCTCTTATTTTTGGCTTTTCGGGGAGTCTTTGGCAGAAGAGTCTGTCGTTTCCTTTGTCTTGGCAAAGTGGGCTGTGGGGAGGGTGGTGGGGGGGGGGGGGGGTCGGGAGAGGGTCCTTTACCCCCCCCTGCGTCTGGAGGCTCCTCCTGGGGCATCGCTGCCTCCATCCTGCTCCTCCAGGAAAGTGGGTCATGAGTCTGAGACTGTAGGATTAGGACCGTCCGGCAGGCGTGTGCCGGCCCACCTCTTATCCGTAAGACCCTCCACCCCCTTATTAGAAGATAGAAGAGGAGAAAAAAAAAGTCTTTTTTCCAACTGTGTTTTGAAACAAGAATGATCATTTCGGTGCTCACGTCGTGACGCTCCCTGTGGATTGCTTTCTAATTGACCAAAACCCGGCGCTAGCTAAGCAATAATGAGGCCGACACGATGATAAATGCCAGCTTTTAAACCGCTGACCCCGGCAGTACCAGCCACTGCATCACGCCCGATATCCTCCTGACACGGAGTATGATTAACCAGCAAATAAATTACCGATAATAAATATATTCATTTAGCAGCAGCACGGTTACATCCATCATCATGGAGCCACAGCTGCCTTTCCCCGGGCGAGCGTTACCTTCTCCGTCCACGATCGTGAAGGAACTTTACGGATACGTTCTGGAGTTTGTGCCAAAAAGAAAAGAAAAAAAAAAAGATTTGATTCGTCTGCTGGTGTCATTGTGTGGGAGCGGGACGGGAGGGTCCGGTTAAGTGCGTCGTGAAGAGCTTGTTAAAAAGAGAGGGGTGGAGACGGAGATTTCAATTAGTGTTCAATTACACTCGTGACCTTCAACCCACCGACACACAAACTAAGCCTTACTTTCTTATCTAATTGATTCTCTCAGGTCCTGCTGGCGGATTATCAAGGAATCGAGCGATGCTTTATATCAACCACAGGAGCACTTTTCAAAATATTGTATTTTAAATAAAAAAAAACATTCATTTCAAATAGTTTTAATCATATTCGTCGCAAAGCCTTTGTTTTTTTATTTGAAAATTTGTTTCTTTTTTAACTTTCACACTCTTTTGTGAGTTCTCCAGACCTTTTTTAACTTCTTGAGATCTTTTTTAACTTCTCCAGATCTTTTTTAACTTCTTGAGATCTTTTTTAACTTCTCCAGATCTTTTTTAACTTCTTGAAATCTTTTTTAACTTCTTGAAATCTTTTTTAACTTCTCCAGATCTTTTTTAACTTCTTGAAATCTTTTTTAACTTCTTGAAATCTTTTTTAACTTCTCCAGACCTTTTTAACTTCTTGAAATCTTTTTTAACTTCTCCAGATCTTTTTTAACTTCTCCAGATCTTTTTTAACTTCTTGAAATCTTTTTTAACTTCTCCAGATCTTTTTTAACTTCTCCAGACCTTTTTAACTTCTTGAAATCTTTTTTAACTTCTCCAGACCTTTTTTAACTTCTTGAGATCTTTTTTAACTTCTCCAGATCTTTTTTAACTTCTTGAGATCTTTTTTAACTTCTCCAGATCTTTTTTAACTTCTTGAGATCTTTTTTAACTTCTCCAGACCTTTTTTAACTTCTTGAGATCTTTTTTAACTTCTTAAGATCTTGTTTAACTTAACATGATCTTTCTTACTCCTAGAGATCTCTTTTTAATATTCTCAAGATATCTTTGAACTTCTCAAGATCTTTTTTAACTTCTTGAAATCTTTTTTAAATTATCAGGATCTTTTTTTACTTCTCCAGATCTTTTTTTTACTTCTTAAGATCTTCTTTAACGTAACAGGGTCTTTTCTTACTCCTACAGATCTTTTTAAAATTCTCAAGATCTCTTTTAACTCCCCCCAAAAATGTTAACTTCTCAATATCTTTTCTGACTTTTCCAGATCTTTCTGACTCCTCAAGACCTTTTTTTACTTCTTGCAATCTTTTCCAATTTCCTCAAGATATTTCTATTACTTTTCCAGATCTTTTTTAACTTCTCCAAATCAATTTTGACTTCTCTAGATCTGTTATAACTTCTTGAGATCTCTTTTGATTTCTCAAGATCTTTTTTTTTACATCTTGAGATCTTTTTCAACACCTAAAGTAACTATTTTGACTTCTCAAAATCTTCTTTTACTTCTGGAGATGTGATTTAAATTTTCAAGATTGTTTGTGACTTCTCAATATCATTTTTTAACTTCTCAACATCTTTTGGAACTTCTCAAGTTCTCAGGATCCTTTTAGACTTCCAGAGATCTTAATTGATTACTCCTGATCTTTTTTTTAACGTCTCCAGAAATAAGTTCACGAAATCTGTTTTGTTTTCTCGAGATCTTTTTGTAGGCCTCAAAATCGTCTTATGTTCTATTTCGACTTCTTGAGATATTCTTTTACTTCTTGAGAACTTCTTTCTTTTTCTTCTAGAGATATTTTACTTCATGAGATCTTCCTTTTCTTCTGTAGATCTTTTAGTTCTTGAGATCTTTTTTCTTTTCTTCTGGAGATCTTCTTTTTTCCTGAACATATTATTTTACTTCATGAGATCCACCTTTATTCTGGAGATCTTCTTTTACTTCTTAAGACCTTCTTTTTTTTCCTGGAGATCTTCATTTACTTCTTGAGATCTTCTTTCTTTTCACCTGGAGATCTTCTTTTATTTCTCACGATCTTCTTTTTTCCTGGATATATATTCTTTTACTTGTTCAGATCTCCTTTTCTTCTGGAGATCTTAATTTTCTCCTGGAGATGTTCTTGAGACCTTCTTTTTTCCAGGAGATCTTTATTTCCTCCTCGAGATCTTCTTTCTTTTCTTCTTGAGATCTTCTTTTACTTCTTGATATCCTTTTACTTCAGGAGATCTTCATTTACTTCTTGAGATCTTCTTTCTTTTCATCTGGAGATCTTCTTTTATTTCTCAAGATCTTCTTTTTTCCTGGAGATCTTCCTTTACTTCTCGAGATCTTCATTTTTCCCTGGATATATTCTTTTACTTGTTGAGATCTTCTTTTTTCCTGGAGATCTTCTTTTACTTCTTGATATCCTTTTACTTCAGGAGATCTTCATTTACTTCTTGAGATCTTCTTTCTTTTCATCTGGAGATCTTCTTTTATTTCTCAAGATTTTCTTTTTTTTCCTGGAGATCTTCCTTTACTTCTCGAGATCTTCATTTTTCCCTGGATATATTCTTTTACTTGTTGAGATCTTCTTTTTTCCTGGAGATCTTCATTTACTTCTTGATATCATCTTTCTTTTCTCCTGGAGATCTTTTACTACTGGAGATCTTCTTTTACTTCTTGATATCCTTTTACTTCAGGAGATCTTCATTTACTTCTTGAGATCTTCTTTCTTTTCATCTGGAGATCTTCTTTTATTTCTCAAGATCTTCTTTTTTCCTGGAGATCTTCCTTTACTTCTCGAGATCTTCATTTTTTCCCTGGATATATTCTTTTACTTGTTGAGATCTTCTTTTTTCCTGGAGATCTTCATTTACTTCTTGAGATCTTCTTTCTTTTCATCTGGATATCTTCTTTTATTTCTCAAGATCCTCTTTTTTTTTCCTGGAGATCTTCCTTTACTTCTCGAGATCTTAATTTTTCCCTGGATATATTCTTTTACTTGTTGAGATCTTCTTTTTTCCTGGAGATCTTCATTTACTTCTTGATATCATCTTTCTTTTCTTTTGGAGATCTTTTACTACTGGAGATCTTCTTTTACTTCTTGATATCCTTTTACTTCAGGAGATCTTCATTTACTTCTTGAGATCTTCTTTCTTTTCATCTGGATATCTTCTTTTATTTCTCAAGATCCTCTTTTTTTCCCCTGGAGATCTTCCTTTACTTCTCGAGATCTTAATTTTTCCCTGGATATATTATTTTACTTGTTGAGATCTTCTTTTTTCCTGGAGATCTTCATTTACTTCTTGATATCATCTTTCTTTTCTTCTGGAGATCTTTTACTACTGGAGATCTTCTTTTACTTCTTGATATCCTTTTACTTCAGGAGATCTTCATTTACTTCTTGAGATCTTCTTTCTTTTCATCTGGAGATCTTCTTTAATTTCTCAAGATCTTCTTTTTTCCTGGAGATCTTCCTTTACTTCTCGAGATCTTCATTTTTCCCTGGATATATTCTTTTACTTGTTGAGATCTTCTTTTTTCCTGGAGATCTTCATTTACTTCTTGATATCATCTTTCTTTTCTCCTGGAGATCTTTTACTACTGGAGATCTTCTTTTACTTCGTGAAATCCTTTTACTTCAGGAGATCTTCATTTACTTCTTGAGATCTTCTTTCTTTTCATCTGGAGATCTTCTTTTATTTCTCAAGATCTTCTTTTTTTTCCTGGAGATCTTCCTTTACTTCTCGAGATCTTCATTTTTCCTTGGATATATTCTTTTACTTGTTGAGGTCTTCTTTTTTTCCTGGAGATCTTCATTTACTTTTTGATATCATCTTTCTTTTCTTCTGGAGATCTTTTACCACTGGAGATCTTCTTTTACTTCTTGATATCCTTTTACTTCAGGAGATCTTCATTTACTTCTTGAGATCTTCTTTCTTTTCATCTGGAGATCTTCTTTTATTTCTCAAGATCTTCTTTTTTTTCCTGGAGATCTTCCTTTACTTCTCGAGATCTTCATTTTTCCCTGGATATATTATTTTACTTGTTGAGATCTTTTTTCCTGGAGATCTTCATTTACTTCTTGATATCATCTTTCTTTTCTCCTGGAGATATTTTACTACTGGAGATCTTCTTTTACTTCTTGATATCCTTTTACTTCAGGAGATCTTCATTTACTTCTTGAGATCTTCTTTCTTTTCATCTGGAGATCTTCTTTTATTTCTTAAGATCTTCCTTTTTCCTGGAGATCTTCCTTTACTTCTCGAGATCTTCATTTTTCCCTGGATATATTCTTTTACTTGTTGAGATCTTCTTTTTTCCTGGAGATCTTCATTTACTTCTTGATATCATCTTTCTTTTCTTCTGGAGATCTTTTACTAATGGAGATCTTATTTTACTTCTTGATATCCTTTTACTTCAGGAGATCTTCATTTACTTCTTGAGATCTTCTTTCTTTTCATCTGGAGATCTTCTTTTATTTCTCAAGATCATCTTTTTTCCTGGAGATCTTCCTTTACTTCTCGAGATCTTCATTTTTCCCTGGATATATTCTTTTACTTGTTGAGATCTTCTTTTTTCCTGGAGATCTTCATTTACTTCTTGATATCATCTTTCTTTTCTTCTGGAGATCTTTTACTAATGGAGATCTTATTTTACTTCTTGATATCCTTTTACTTCAGGAGATCTTCATTTACTTCTTGAGATCTTCTTTCTTTTCATCTGGAGATCTTCTTTTATTTCTCAAGATCTTCTTTTTTTCCTGGAGATCTTCCTTTACTTCTCGAGATCTTCATTTTTCCCTGGATATATTCTTTTACTTGTTGAGATCTTCTTTTTTCCTGGAGATCTTCATTTACTTCTTGATATCATCTTTCTTTTCTTCTGGAGATCTTTTACTAATGGAGATCTTATTTTACTTCTTGATATCCTTTTACTTCAGGAGATCTTCATTTACTTCTTGAGACCTTCTTTATTTTACTTCTTGAGATTCACTTTTTAAATCTTCTAAAATTATTTTATTTCATGAGTTCTTTTTTTCATTTTCTGGAGATCTGTTTTGACTTCTCTTATCTTTTTTGACTTCAAAATTTATATTTTTTAAAGTCTCAAGATATTTTTAACTTCCAGATTTTCTTCTTCCACGTCCTTCCAAGTGTTCCACACGAGGGGCCCCTGGATGAACATAACAATAACACAAATGTATTTCCTAAATACCAACAAAACACTAAAAACCGACCAACGTAACTTCCAACACACTGCCCGAGCCAGCCGGACCCCACAGGGGGCTAAACATCTGTAATGACAAGCGAGGTCAAGCCTCAACTCTGAAAGGTTTGACCCCTGACCTCTCTGGCAGTACGTCAGCCCGCGGGTGGCTCTACAAAAGCCGATGCTCGCCACCGAACAAAAAGGGAGTTTAACACCACACAGCCAGTCGGGTCCTCAGACACTGTGTCGGAACGGAGCGTCACCCCGCCATATAAAAACGGACGAGCAGTTGTGGGGCTCATTGTCTGAGGGCCCGAGCCGAGGACACATGTTGGGTGGTAAAAGTGTCACGGTGTGAGTGAAGAGCCATTGTGTGGCTTTGCAGTGGAAGCACCCGGGCTTTGTTCCCTGTGTTGTTCATCATTAGCATATCAATATTCAAAGGGCCTGAAAGTGGCGAGTGGTGGCAGCATGTTTAGCCCACAGTGGCTCCAGCAGCTGACTTCAAAAGTCAAAGCATCCAAGAATGAAAACCCAACACACTTGTGGTGAAATGATTCAAAACAAACACACTTGAAGCTCTGCAGAGATTTCATTTGAGCTGATGAAAGACACGATGAGACAAACGAACACAGAAATATATGTTAAGACTTGAGTGTTTTTGAACCCTTTGAAAATGTTTCTTTAAGTGCATAATGTAATTTCATTTCTTATTCAGTTTAATTTCAATTTATATGCTTAATGTACACTTATTTTATTTTATTTTTAATTTTACTTGTATCCACACCACACAAAAAAATAAATCTGTGTTGATTTCACCATATTTTCAATAAATGGTTTTTGGTTTTGATAAACTAGTAATTAAAGTATTATATATATAATATAATTATATAAATAAGGTTTCAATATAAACAATCTTTTTCCGATTTTACCTTAAGTACATTGACAATTTTTGAGCGATTGGAATGTCCTAACTTTTAACCAAATTTAATTTTTATTTTAAATAATGCCCCTGATTAAAAAACGATCTTTAATCGTTTATAGTTTATTTATGCAGATTTATTAACGTACATAACACACTAAAAATAACTCTAACCCTGAACCTCAGCCAAACAGGTTACAGAGAATACAAAAAGACAAGAAATAGAAGAAAGAAAAGAAAGAAAAAAGGACAACAGGCAATCAAAAATGTTAATTGAAAAAGTGTAGAGTAAAACAAAGGGTCAGTAACACCTTCATGTTGATGAACTTGATAGAAGGATCCCTACATAAAGAAAATCTACTCCAAATAAAGGCAAGAAAACTGTCTATTTTAAATAAATAAAATCTATTGCCAAATATGATTAATGATAGCCGTGTATATCCTATAAAATGTACATGATCTCGCTATTGCGAAGAAACTGTACCGTTAAGTGACATGACAGACCGCAGATGATCATTCAAACCCTGGCAGGGGCCAAGGTCTCAAGCGGGTGTGTACTGACAGAAATAAAAGATAATAAAATAAATAAATAAATAAATGTGTGTTTTTCTTGTTCGGTCGGATCTGTAATGCTTCACTTTGCCAACCTGTTACACACAAGAGATACAGAAACTGTTGTATTCCAGCTTTATGTTATAAGTGGTTCCTCGTCAATATATTGTATTAAGCTGCATCAAGAACTACAAAGCTTTGTTCACACTGCTACAAACAGAGTATTTATTAGAAGCAAAACTTACAGTGAACCCCATGATGCACTTCTACACACTCTATTTAGTGGCGGGTGATTGGTCGCTACAATTCAGGAGTTCAATTCTATGTCTAATCAAAGGTATTGACAGCTGTGATTGGTTGGCTGGGACTTTCCCATCAATGAGGCCTCAACATGTATATGAGTGAAAAATGAAACGGGTCTATTTCGAGGATATTGTTTAATGGTTTTCGGTACAAAAAAAAACCCAACGAAAAACGAGGAACCACTTTACTTACATCATGTCGGTAAAGTTATTTCCGTACATTTTTCTTCTTTATCTTGACAGGAAATATTTTACATTTTTTAAACAAATGTAAGTATTCTGTCTTAATTCCGTGCAAATTACTCTAAGTGCGTTTGTGTCTTCTAACATTTTATTTTCATGTCTTAACAAGAAGGATGTGTCTCGCCTGCAGTAAATACAAAACTCTGCAGCAAGAATTCTAACCCGCTCTAGTAGAAGAACTCACATTTCTCCGATCCTTAAAACTTCACTGGCTGCCAGTTTTTTTCAAGATCATTTTAAATTTCTGGTTCTTACTTTCACATCTATTCATGGTCAGACCTTCCATCAGTGATCTGATCCAGACTTACACCCCAGCTCGGGCTCTGAGGTCTGTGGATCAGAATCTACTGATGGTTCCTGAACACGCTTCAGGACCAGAGGAGAGAAATCCTTCCAGACTGTTGCTCCTAAGCTTTGGAACGATCTCTGTGTTTGATGATCTACTGACTCCTTCAAGAAACATCTTAAGACATTTTTATTTGTGCTTTTCCTTTATTAACGGGAATTCCTGTGTTTTTCTTATGTGTCTTGGTATTTTAAAGTATATATATTTTAACTGTGTATTGTATTTGATTGTTAAAGCGCTTTGTGACCCTGGTCTAGAAATAACTTTACAAATAACCTTTACTTACTTACCTACCAACCATCTATCTAAAAAAATAGTTTGGTAAGATGGAAGGTGTTATTTATGAAGCCAGCTCCTCCAACACTTCTGACCTACTTCACCACCAGATCAGTCGGGCCGTGGAACAAAAGATCTGAATGGTGTCACCCACTGCCCCTCCAGTGTAAGTTGCATCCTCGGGTCCGGGGCCAGCTGACCTCCAAGACGGGCCGGGCCAGGGGGCAGCTAGACCCGTGTGTTATTGTGTGTGCTTGAGATGCAGCGAGGAGTGTCGGTTACTCCGAGAGCGGTTGGGCAGTTTAGCCAGCTGCTCCGGGAGCTGCTGGCCTGGTCAGTGAAACCTAGCCAGATGGAGCCACCTCAAAAAAAAACAATGAGAGCTGCTCTGTGCGCCGGAGACCAGAGGACGGATGCTCGGAGGGACTGGCCCTGGACTTGTATCGGAGGGCCATTGAAGCAACCAGCTACACTTTTAAGGAGCTTCAAAGAAAGCCATTATTCCAGAAAAAAAACCCTCCCGATCCTGAACGTTCTCTCAGACGACCACTTGTCTCCTCAGACAGCGGCAACAGGCCGAGGTGTCCTGGGACTACTTGGCTTAGGAGTAATGAAGCCTGGGTAATGAGGCGTGTGATTGGTCCCCTCCCACCAGGACAAGGGCCGTCTTTGGACCGACGTGATTGATCGTGACAAGAGCACAATGGCCGCCCGGTGTAAGAAGGGTGGCAAGGGGGCACCAGGACCCCCCGCAGGAACGACTGCCTCGCTCAGCTGTGCATAAGTAAGACCCACATTCAAAACACGGAGTTATGACGCGGGGACCACGTGATCCGTTAGATCGGACTTTGGCGAAGGGCGGCCCTTCGACTGTTTCTATGTGGCCCTCATGAAGTCGTAACATCATGTAGAAACTAACAATTTCATTTTGTATGTATTTTATTACTCATTACAAGTGTATACATTTGACGATAAAGTATTTGTTTTACGATTTTAATGAGCATTTATTGGCCCTCAAAAAGAGCAAACTTTATGTTATATTAAATAAAAGTACATTTTTGACTATCTTTTTTTTTATCCTTTATTTATTTCTGTTGGTCCCTTTATTTGCCCTCATGAGATGATACATCATTAAGAAAATATCGACGATAAGGTGATTAAAATGATTTAAAAAACAATTTTCATGAGTATTTATTGCCCCTTAAGAAGTTGTTGCTTTATATCAGACAATAAAAGAGTTATATTAAATATAGTAGAATAATAATTGTAGCCCATCAAACTGAACTTTATACTTTTTTGCAGCTTTATTTTTGCTTGTTGGTTCCTAAAAGATGTGGCCCCGCAGGATAGTTAGCTCATATTACAGTCGATCAATTTTCATGTTATAGATGTTAATCTTTAATATAAGATGAATAACTGAGGTCAACAATTATACAGAGACTTCCAATAACAATAAAGCACATGTTGAAGGAACATTCTTTTTGCTAGGTTTGATTAATGAGGAAAAACACGATATATTGAGGCAAGAATAAAAAAATCTAATTTATATTTTGATTGTCCAGCGACTTTGGAGGCTAAAGGATTTTAAGTTTGAAAATGCCATGATTTTGTGAAGTCTTTGTTAAGCAACTTATATTTGGAACCAGATTTCTTCTAAAATTAATTCACAATTTATTTAACCCATGAATTTAGGAAGACACTCCTGATGAGAGCCTTGTTGTACACGGTGTCAGGAAATGTATTCAACAGTTGTTGGTCAAGCACATAAATGGCCAAAAGTTGAAGAAATTAAAAACATCAAGACCTTGTAAACAGCTTATCCATCCGATGGAAAATTGCGGAGCTAGAATATCATCATATTTTCCAACCATGTCTTTTTTTTTAACTGCTTGTCTTGGGAAGGTCACCTGGGGAGCACAGATGACTTTGTGTCTGGGCCAGATCTCAGAAGCATTTAACGCTGACCCTTGCATTATCATAATAGCAATTTCAACCGAGGTTTTCATGCCTTTTAACAATATACTTGTGTAACTGTGATTAGGCTTAAAATAGCAACTTAACAACGCTTCGCTTTAGACAGAATTCCCACGAGCAGATCGGTTTTATTTAACACTTCTCTCATGGAAAGTTAAATGTGTTATTTGAACCCCAAAATTGGGAATCAGCTTAAAAATAGGAAGTTGTTGACTGAGAATTCATCCTCAACTATTTTAATGTAAATTATTGCAACTGATGCCAACCAGGAAACCTTTCTTATTTCATGTCAAACTGAAGGCCTGGTTGAATGTTCCTCTGGGTCAGGTGGTGTCAGAGTCAATCACACAAGGAAGATTAAGTCTGATAGTGAAGTTGTTTTGTATTTCTTAGAGGCTAAATCTACCTCGAATATCTCTTTGTTGTCTTTCCTCAAACATCTGTTATACTCTTGTTTGAACTCTCTGTATGATTGTATACATACATAATATATGTCCCTTATCTTATCTTAAACACTGGCATCTTTATGGTAACATGGATCTACTTTTATTTTGATACAACAGTCTGACAGGCAACATAAAATGACTTAGTTTGATATATGAATGAGTTTTTCATTCCTTCAGCATAAATTTTAATACATGACAAATACAGAATATTTGACGTATAAGTTGATTCGATTTAAGTTATTAGAAGTTTCAGGCTAAATAAAAACTTTATAATAATTCACGTTTAAGATGTTCTTCTCCAAGATGAAGTAACTCTCTCATCTTGACAATGTTTTGAACTGATTACTCTATAAAGTTCGTCTGAAATCTGGGCGAACGAGAGGTTACGAGAGTCCATTATGGTGTAATAATGGCTTCACTCCTCCTCCAGCCAGCTGTGATCACGACCCGCTTTGTTTATACAGCGAGTCCCTTGAGGGTAGAGACTCCCGAGATTGACGACGCGCAGAAACAAATGTTGATATTTGACCAATCACAGCAGAGTGGGTGTGGTTATAGTCAACAAGATTTAATCTCCAGAAAAACAAAAAAAGCGTTTTCAGTGGGCGGGGCTTAAGATAATTTTTTAACGTCAATATTTCAATGAAAAGAGAGTTTTTTACAAACAGACACTGATGATACAATAGAGTCAAACATCTATAAAGGTTTTATTAAATTGTTTTTGGTCTAAGTTTATTAAATAAACAAGATAAGGAAGCAGTGAGAATATTCCTTGTCTTCCAAAGTGTTTGTTTCCTCTAATGAAGTGGAAAAAAACACTTGAACCTGAACAAGGTTTTTGGTCTTCTGATGCGCTCCTCGTGTGGAGAGGCTGCGGTCAAAAGGATCTGATAAAAGTCGTAATGGGCTCAAAAGACGAGTGTTCATGGAGGGCCGTTAAAGGAGGGAAGACGCTCGGCGCCAGAGAGGAGGCTCAGGTGCAGGAAAGGCTTCGTCAATTCACTTCGATGAGGTTTTGATCAGGAGACGTCTGACACCTTCGAGGGTTTATCTCGTCCATGAAAGATCTGCCTCTTCTCGGATGATGCTGTGGGGCGGCAGCAACAACAACTTCACCCAGAACAACATGTTTGAGCACTTTCAGAAGATAATCCAAAGAAGTGTGCGAGAGGCAGCGTTTGTGTTGTTGTGTCTCTAAGCTCCTTTGATGCCGCGGCGGCTTTAGCATCCTAGTTAGTGCGCGGCTCCTTGCAGATTTACCAACAGTTCCCCCTTTAATCTGCGCAAAAATACCGACCGCTTGTTGACCGGAGATTAAAAAAAAACTGACCATCACAACACAAGGCTTGAAAACAAGTTTTTTTTGTTTTGTTTTTTTGGGGAAGTGAGTTTGTTTCTCTTGACTCTGGGAGGCTAATTGTTGGGAGCCAGACTAATGAATGGCTCTAATTGGCTCACAGCACCGGCGGGGCCGTCGTGCTGGGTCAGCAAAATTGAATCAAAGCTGCAGGACTAATGTGTGCGACTCGAGTTTGTGTGCGTCGCACACTTGGCACCGTGTCAAAGGGACGCAGACGTGGCCCCCTGCCAGAGGGCCCCGCGCAGGCGCGTCAATCAAACCACGTCGACACGACTCTGGGAAGAAAAATAAACATATTGACAACATTCCAAATCTTTATACAACCATTTACTATAAGTATGTTTGTTGTTTATAGATTACAATTTACATCAATTTACAATAGATGTGTATAATAGGTAGTATTACCATTAGTAGTAGTAGTAGTAGAAAAAGTAGTAGTAGAAGTAATATCAGTAGTAGTAGTAGCTAGTCTTAAAGGTATTTTTAGTGGTAGAAACTGTAGATGTAGTAGTACTATTAGTAGATAGAATTTATAGAATAGTAGTAGTGGTAGTAGAAACAGCAGTAGTAGTACTAGAAGCAGGTAGTATTAACAGTTAATACCTTTAAGTTAGTTCCTTTAAGAAACATCTTAAGACGTTTCTATTTGTTCAGGCTTTTCCTTGAATTTCTCGAACTCCTGTGTTGTTCTCAGTATTATCTTGATCTTTAAAGTATGTACTTTTTTGAGTATTGTTTTGATTGTTTAAGCGCTTTGTGACCCTGGTCTCGAAAAGCGCTATATAAATAAATATTACTTCCTTACTTTCTTACAGTGGTAGTAGAAAAACTAGTAGTATAAGCAGTAGCAGTAGTATTAGTAGTAGTAGTAACAGTAGTACTAGTAGTATAGTAAAACTTTAGAAGTAGTAGTACTATAGTAGATAGTATTAAGAGTAGAAGTAGTAGTGGTAGTAGAAGAAGTAGTGGTAGTAGAAACAGTAGTAGTAATAGTATTAGTACTAGTAGTAACGATATTATTAGTAGTTATAGTAATAGGTGTAATTAACAGTATAATTATTTAGCATTACATGTACTAGCAGTAGTAATAGTAGTAGGAACTGTAGAAGTAGTAGTAGTACTAGTAATAGGTTATATTAACAGTATAACTATTTAGTAGTAGTAGTAGTAGTATGGGAAACAGAAGCTGTTGTTATTGGTGCTTCGGCACTATTAGTAACAAAGTACTGACTGAAGTAGTATTTGTAGTATACATAAAGGTTTTACTAATTCAAGTATCTGTGATAGCGGTAGTGTTGTAGCACTTGTTTTTATGTGTGAATTGTGTTAGTGTTAGTTATATAGAAGTAGTTAATTGTAGATAAATATCAGCTATATATTTGTAAGTAGTATAGGTAAGTACGTAAGTAATTTTTATTTGTATAGCGCTTTTCCAGACCAGGGTCACAAAGCGCTTAAACAATCAAAAAAATATTCAATAAAGTATATACTTTAAAGGTCAAGATAAAACTGATAACACAACAGGAGTTCCAGAAAAAATCAAGGAAAAGCCTGAACAAATAAAACGTCTTAAGATGTTTCTTAAAGGAGGTAGTAGTAATAAAGTAGTGGACGCTTAGTGGAATAGTGGTAGTGGGTAGAGTTTGTGTTTTCAGAGAAGATCATGTCGCAATAATTATAGAAATATATGTGCTTGTGGTAGGACTACAAGAAAATGAATTTTTAACTGTTGAGAAACAAAAAAAGTGACAGAAATAAAACTACAGCCACAAAGTTATGTAAAAATATTCTAACTTTGGGTGTAAGAATTCAAATGTATAGTAAGTGGTGGAAAAACGAATGATTAACCGAAAACTCTTTTTTTTTTGAAGATTCCTGCCTTCCTCGCTGCACATGAGGAGCAGTTGTCGTGTTGATATCGACTGAACATAACGGCCTCAGACTCTTGTATATCATTAACGGGTCCTGGTCTATATTTAACCTAAACAATAGAAAGACGCAGCGATGGAAACGCTCGCCAACAATGGCAGGAGGCAATGCGCAATTGTGCGTCATTGTGCGCCCTGAAAAGACGGACACGTGCAACACAACACACATAAAAAAAAAGAGGAGGGTGTGTGTGCGTGTGCGTGCGAGACACACGCCTCCTGACTGTTTTAGAGAAACTCCCCCTTTTTTCAGCACCGTGGACAGATCCACGCCGCAGCTCCCCCGCAGGGCTCAGTGTCTGAAGTGAAGTCCGAGGGTCGCACACTTCGGTCTCTGCCCCCCCGTCCTCCCTTCCTCCTTAGGATCCGCAACTTTTTTTTTTTTTTTTTTGCGTGAAAGCCAAACTTTCCAAAGCCAAACTTGGAGGATAACAACAAAAAAAACAAAAAAATCAGCGGGAGATTTGATTCCTTTTTTTTTTTTATTATTTGCTGCTCGACTATTTTTTGGAATCGACCGACAAGATGTTGCTGGAGCATCCGGGCTCGAGTTGTCAAAACACGGCGAGTTTCTCCAGATACACCGGAGGCCAAGGTAAAGAGCGCCACTTTTTTTTGGGGGTGTTTAAAAAAAAAAGAAGCGTTATATTGGGCGTGTAATCGCCGGGCTGACAGCCGTGAAACTGTTTAATGGCTTCTCTGATTCATGACTTCATGTTAAGGATCCACCAGACTTCCCCTTTTTTTGCGCCGTTGAGAATGCGTAATGAGCCGTCATTGTTGCGCGACAGCTGTTGCCTCTTTCCACGCTTGTCATCGAGAACCGGGCTGCGGCCTACGGTTGCCTCTATTTTTTTTCTTGACAGCCTGACAGCGCAAAGAGTTGTTTTTTTTTTAAAACCTTCTCCTATATACCATTCCACTGACCACACAAAAAAAGATCAACAAGTGTCACGTTGCTGCCGCGACAGGTGGAACACCTGCTGTTACCATGGCGACATCTTACGACTCATGCGTAAAATGTTCACTTCAAGAACCGACATCTTGATTTAAAAAGAGAAGAAAACTAACTTCTTTAATACTTATTTAAAAAACCTTAATGGAAACATTTTTTTTGTTCGATTCATGGCTTCAATTATAAAATAGTAAAATAAATGTATTTAAGTCAATATTGCGTTTTTCCCTCTATTTTGAAGGGGAAAACTAAAAATGAAGGATTGATTTTGGATTCGTCAGCAAGGCCCCCACGACCACTCGCCGTGATTTCCCCAGGCGCTCTTTTGTGCCGAAGATCAGTGTCAATAAAATTCATTGGGGTTCTGGCCCGATCAACATGTTATCGAACAGTTCTCTCGCCCCTAAAACAAACAGTTGTCGCCGAGAGGGACGTGATCAGCGAGTGCAAGTGTTTAAAAAAAAACATGTATATTTAAAAAAATATATATATATATTAAAAGGTTGGAAAAAAACATTTCGGAAATGGGAGAACGTTTATTTTCGACTAAAATAATTGCAATAAAACGTCATCGATTTGTGCCTGATCAATATCAATTCAGTTTATCAACTAAAAATAATTAAAATTAACTTTTTTTTACTTTTCAAAGTCGGTTCTTTAGTTATTTTTTAAACAGTCCAAAATAAATGTTATCTAATAATATAGTACAAAACAGCCCACGGAAGTCCAAGGCGTCCTCTGCGTCGGTACCACCCATGTCCGCCCCCTATTCGTCATCTTCAGGTTCTGATCTTAATCTCTCGTCACCTGGAAACGGCGCATGTGTATAATCTCGTGCATCAAAAAAAACCACACACAAAACCAGTCTTCTCCAAGGTCCGCCGGCCATTTTAAAGGATATACCTCAGGTTAAAGTTTGCATGCGTGTCTGCGTAAATCATGCGTAATGGACGATTGCGGTGAGACCCCAAAAGAGGCCCCGAATAATGCAGACATGCTTCTGGCGCTGCTGACGCACAGCGAGGAGCTGCGGGAAGGTAATGCAGGATAAAAAATACATAAATTTTTTAGATTAATCGAAAATGGACATTTCTTGATTTATTAGTGCATGTTATTGTGTATGGATTATTAAAACAACACCGTAAGTACATCACAAATTAAGAAATATTAAGAAATATATTAAGTTATATTTGTTTCTACAAAACTATTATACTTGCCGACTTACTTAAAACAAGTTTATTTTCTTAAGTTATATAACATGACGTGATCATTTAAAAGCCTACTACGATATTTAAACATTTTACAAGATAGATGAGGTTAAAATATACCGCATGTTAAAAAAAAACTTTTTATTATAAAGGGATCATCTTATATTTACGCATTAAAAATATAATTTACCCGTTTTACGTACAATTAATGCAAACATTAGTACTATATATTTTATTTCCAATGTATTTCATATAAATGTACATAAGGTTAAATGTAGTCAATGGCCGGACTATTAATATTAATATACGCGTTTGAACCAGTCAGTTCTAAATGTTGTTATATGATTATTTATAAAAATCTATTTGTAGCTGAATTTGTCTTTGTAATCCTGTGAGCAATTTATCGGTAAAAGCCTTATTTTTGCCATATCATGTGTCGCATCCATACATTAAAGCAAATTTAACTGAAATTGAAGGTATGGCGACTTCTATCTGATAGATACAATTACTTAATTTTGGGTTTAAATGTGAATAACATTAAATTGTTTTTCCTTATATTTTTCAACGCATAAAACGAATGTTTTAACCGTACGGTAATAACATCTCCAGCAACAAATCGACCTCAATTATCAATATCCTGTTGTGTTATCAGTTTTATCTTGATCTTTAAAATATTTAATTTATTGAATATTGTTTTGATTGTTTAAGCGCTTTGTGACCCTGGTCTGGAAAAGCGCTATACAAATAAAAATTACTTACTTACTTACTCAATTGAATGATCTTGCTTTGAAAATGATGGTTGACGTGTTTAATAGTAAATAGTTTGACAGAAAGTTTTTAAATCAAGTGTCAACGTTTCAAAGCAAATGTAGTGCAGCGATGGTTGCACCGCTTTTACGCATTGAAGACGCTTTTTTTTATTTAATCATTTTTTTCATTTGGTTGTATTTTTGGCATGTTAATACTTCAATTTCACCGGATTACATTTCTTATCAAAAGTGGTATCAAAAATCACATGCAACTTAAATAAATAAAATCAATTTTGTTGATATAGCTCCATCCTATAGTCACATGATAACTCGAGCAACTTCCGGGATGTGTCAGTGGCGCTAAGAGGCCGCAGCAGTAAATAAAGCATGAGCTGGACTCACCTGTTCTCTGCACCTGCTGCAACCTAATAGAAAGAAAATCATGTATTTTACATGAATCGTCACAAAACAATAGAGAAGCGATCCCTCGACCTGCTCCAGCATGAAGTGTTTCTTTTTAAATAAATCATGACGTGGCTAGAAAGCGACCTGATGGCTTTTGTGGGATTATTTCCTTGTTAATGTCTTATTATAGATGTGATTTATCTAAGGTTGTAGTAACAAAACTATGGTAACTATTTTAATCGTCACAATTATTTTCTTAATCTGTTAGTTGAACACACTTAGCACGTGTTCTCACTTAAAAAAAAAAAACATTTCTGGTATTTAAAATTGAAAGTGTATGTTTAAAATAAGGAGAAAGTCATTAAAATGATCATGGAAACTCAAATTAAATGTATATTTCGACATATAAAGGAATATCACACGTTTTGCATGACATCAAATTGTCAAAAATCAAGTAAATTATTTAAAAAAACGAACTAAAACTGGTAAAAATCACTGGTATTAAGTCGTTATTACATTCATACGTTGATGGAGCTCATGCAGGAGCAGATGCAAGTCATGCTTGTTCTTACTTTGTCCATTTTTTTCCATTTGTCATAACGTGCTTGATAATATAAGTACATAGTTTAATTACAATAAGAACGATTATACTATTATAATAAACAATAACAACCACAATGGTAATAATAATATTAATTGAAATAAGAATAAGAATAACGTGGGGATGCGTAAGAAGCTCATTTCAATTGCATTAAAAGCACAAACACATTTCGAATGTCTTAAATAAGAAAATAGGGTTTTTATTTATTTTAATTTTTTTATAAGAGAAAGTTGCAAAAACTATAAAAATATCCTACAATATTTGTTTGTTTTAACATTACAACCCATAATTAAAAAAATATATCGATAGCATTATATTCAAATATGAGTTTAGTAAATAACTATGGCTAAAAATGTACATTTTTTATTAATATTTTTGTGTTTAAAAAATACATTTAAAAATCAGTGACATTTAATTTATTATATTGTTTATCATTTGTGTTCTCGCCAAAAAACGAAACTTTGATGCGTTGTTTTCGAATGTTTGGACTCTCACCTGCGCCTCAGGAGCAGCTAATCGAACCCTGACGTGACAGGAGACGATGATCTGATGATCTGATGATCCTGATCGATTGCTTCTGTCTCCCGCAGAGATCCCCATGTGCGCGGGATGTAACCAGCACATCGTGGACCGGTTCATCCTCAAAGTCCTGGACCGTCACTGGCACAGCAAGTGTCTGAAGTGCAGCGACTGTCAGTCTCCGCTGGCGGACAAGTGCTTCAGCAGAGGAGAGAGTGTTTACTGCAAAGAAGACTTCTTCAAGTGAGTGTTGCACAAGAAACAAGTGGCCGCCATTAACGGTCCCCGGAAGGACGTAAAATGGCGCCAAATCATCTCACGATGGAGATATAATTTAATTTTTATTTGTTTCTTCAAATATATGTGACTTAGAAAATACAATAATACCAGTAGATGCCATTTAAGTTAAATATATATAAAGGAAAATAGTTCATTCCAGCTACAAGTGTTTGTCAATAATTGTAGTTAAAGGTATAAAATAAAGCTAAATTGAATGTCAAAGACACATAAAATATCAATTTTAAATTTGTATTCGATACATTTTATTTATCTTAATAAATAATATGATTTTTTAAAATGTCGTCTTGGTGTTGCTGCCGTTGCTAGCTGTTAGCCGTTAATACCTTTTTAAAAATAATAATTTATGAAAGTTACGAAGGTTTTTTTTTAGTGTTTTGAGTTAAAAAAAATGATCACCAACTATTATTATAATGATATGTGTAATAAATATTTTGCATTTGCCAATTTGTTGCTAGAAATTCACATTAACATGGTAAATATATATTGTTTACATATTGGCATGAACATCTATAATTCTCAGAACATATTTATTGTATTTTATTCCGATCAATACGTTTAAAACTGTTTAAACTCTTTAAGTAACAACAAAAAAGAAGACATTTTTGTTTAAGTAAACAAACACAGGTCCCATTGTTTTTCCAGATGTGCAATATGACATTTTGTGGATCAATTGTGAAATTATGAAATAATAATGCAGCTTAATATGCTTTACTTGTATGAATTAGATTTAAAATCGACAGAAAATTAAACAAACATAACAACAATTTATATTTATCATACCAAGCATTTCAGCTTTTGAATGTATGATCCATAAATAAGCTGTTATTTGATGAAAGTATCTCATATGATGCTTTTTATTGATGATAAATCTTTGAAATTCCCCAAAGGAGATTCGGGACCAAGTGCGCCGCATGTCAGCAGGGGATTCCACCCACCCAGGTCGTGAGGAGAGCACAGGACTTTGTTTACCACCTGCACTGTTTCGCCTGCATCGTGTGCAAGAGACAACTGGCCACGGGAGACGAGTATTACCTGATGGAGGACAGCAGGCTGGTGTGCAAGGCCGACTACGAGACCGCCAAACAGAGAGGTGAGATCATTTACACTCTACTACCTTGAAAAATGTGTATAGTTGATTAAATAAAAAAGAAACAACAATAATAGTGAAAAAAAACGTTAAATATTTTTGTTGGTTTGTGTCACAGTTTAAAATTATGTCCAAGAAGTATCTTTTAAAACAGATCTTTTAATATGTTGCATACAAACAGTGACGTTAAATAAACTAAACAACAGTTTTGTCTGTGCAAGAGTTTACATTCAAAAGCCACTGATGTTGCTGAATAAAGCAGAAAAAACATGATCAATTTGGTCATTTTTATCTTTAAATAAATGCAGATCTGCCTAAAACATACCATATTTTCTTGGGAAACACAGCTTTAACAGCTGATTTATGGATGATTAATTGCATCTTACTCCTTCATCTTCCAAATTAAACATCTGCTACATTATTCTGTGAGAATTTAAACTAAATATACAATTTAAAAAAAAAAGAAAGAATCAAATCTTTATATCTAAGTTATAGTTGCGTGGCATTGGATGCTGAAAAATTTGCTACACATTTGTGGATCAATATCATTGCTTATTTATTTTTGAATCAAAATAAGCCGGTGTTAGTTCATCACCTTCGTATCTTAATTATTTAAAACTGGTAACAGATGTTAATGGTCTGATAAATTAATATCAATTAATAATAAAACATCAGGTCACGTTTAAGATCCCTTTAAATAATCCCTCATGTTTTTTACACGCATCAGATCCTTTACGAGACACTCTTGACTGCTCCGTGAATTCCCAGAAGAGTGTGTTGCTGGTTGAATTTTTTATCTCCCCATCTGTTTGTTTGAATTTACTGCGCCCACACACACACACACACACACACACGAACCCTGTAATTTACGCCACCAAGTTAATGCAACTTTTCACCCAAAAAACCCACACATGGATTTAACTAATGAGAGGGCAGAGCATCCATTTACTTGATGGTCTTAATGTTTTTTTTTTGCTGATGATGTTTAGAACCTTCTGCAGTTCTGCCGCTGCTTTTGTGTGGATCTCGCCCCCGACTCTAACCACGTTTATCTCGCCATCTTTCAGAGGCCGACTCCACCGCGAAGAGACCCCGGACCACCATCACCGCGAAACAACTGGAAACCCTCAAGAACGCGTACAACAACTCGCCTAAACCCGCTCGCCACGTCCGGGAGCAGCTATCGTCGGAGACGGGTCTGGACATGCGGGTCGTGCAGGTAAAGTATATTATTGTCCATTAAAGGCTCCTCCATTAGTGTCCCGACTCCATTATCGGCCCTGTGGGTGAACTGGCACGAGCATATACTCTCTTAACAAGTGTGTGTGCGTCGGAAAGGGGGGGGAGGGATTTACGGCGAGTAAAAAAAAAAAATGGAAGTCCTCGTCCATGTCGGCGTGGTTTAAGTACGAGCTCGTTAACAATGCTAAGAGGGTCTCCTTCGCATATTGTTCCCTGTTGAGGCGCCGCATGCCAGTTGTTAGCCAGTGGCCGTATATATTGTTTTATTTGCAAGGACAAAAGTGGGGAAGAGGGCCACTAAAAGGCTGCTCATTATTCAGTAAAAGGAAAGAGGTGAAGAGGGTTAACTCTGGGAGGAATATCATTACGGAGCATGTAAAACTGCTTTTTGTGCCTTGTGAGTTAAATGGATTCATTTCCCTGCATGAATTTATTTACTTGATTACCTCTTTTCACACTGTTGGGAAGTCTCTTACATGTTTTTCTTGTTACCTAAAATACATGGATCTTATTAATGCATATGAAAACGTGATGAATAATTTCAGGGACGCTAACCTGTCTGTGAGAAGATCTAAAAATGTTAATTAAAACTGTGATTAATGTGGGTTTTCGGTGAAGCTGGGAGATTGTGTGTCAGACGAGAGTCTCTAAAAGTTTAAAGCACAGGTTAACCTCTGGGTTTCATTTTGTTAATGCTTAACAGCCTTACACGGCACATTAGAACATTTAAAATGTGTAAAAATATCTGCAAGAACTTAATGAATTATCTTCTCGTTTTTTTTGGTGTTATTTATCAAAAATGTAGGGTGGGAAATTAATCTTATCTTTAAATTACGTTTGAGAAATATGTGGGATTTTAAAATATACATATATATATTATACTTTCGTTATTTAGTTTCTCATTCACTTTCACATTTCACTTCCACCAGTATTGTGACGACGCTATTCCGCCAAATTTACACCTTTTTCAGCATTTGAAATATTAAATAACTAACTAAATAATAACAAGTCACCTCGAAAGATATTTTTTCAGTAACAACTAGTATACCTTAAATTACTTCTTTGATTAATGTCAAAAGGAAAATTAATTAAAATGTAATTGATCCAGAAAATGTATATTTAAAATGATTTATTTTCAACAGCACTTTTTATTTAACGTGCAAATATTCATTTGATTTTGTTAGTATTTATCTCGCTGTTTATATTTACTCAGCTGATGTTAAGCGTGAAACAGTATTGTGTGTTACAACTGGTAAAAGAAACCCAATACATCCTCTGTCCTCCAGTATCACAATATATCGTACTGTCGCCCCCTGCTTGTGTACAGCATCCATTATTAAACAAAATGTATTATTTATAAATCTTAAAAAAAGACAATTAAACAGAAATTATTTGATAATGAAACTTTAATATAATAGTAAAATAGTTTGATCGTAAGATTAAACAAAGAGAGAAAATGAAAATGAAAAGTAAAAGCTCACGATACCATCATTAACCTGTTCTTTCTTCTGTTCCAGGTCTGGTTTCAGAACCGGCGGGCGAAAGAGAAGCGCCTGAAGAAGGACGCGGGGCGACAACGGTGGGGTCAGTATTTCCGCAACATGAAGCGCTCGAGGGGAAGCTCCAAGTCGGACAAGGACAGCATCCAGGAAGAAGGCATGGACAGTGACGCGGAGGTCTCCTTCACAGGTAACGCTTCAATCTGTTTACAGTTATGTGGTGGAATCTTGAGTTTTGAAAAGATAAAAATACTCAAATGTAGTTAAATATTGAATTATTATCGTCACGCATATTGCAAAGGAGTGTGTGTTGTCAAGAATCTGGGTTTTTTTGACGCATGGTCAACGATACAATTTATTGTGATGTTGTAGTCACAAGGATATATGTGTAGTATTGTTGAGTACTTGACTCTGGTGTTGCAGAATTTACAGACCACATGACTCTTGATGAAGTCGTAACTGCTTTCATTTGTTTTGAAACCAAAATATGTCCAAACATCAGCTTTAAAAGCCAATAGAGTCGATTGTATCCTCTCGTCCTCAGTCATGGCCCAGATCTCGTGGGATTTTATTGTTACTTTAGCTGTGGAGGACGTGATGACTGCTGCTCACTAGTGACTGGATGTTTAATTGCAACCAAAAAATAATGTGGATACTTGTTTGCTAATTATTAGTTTAAAAAAATAAATAAGAATACATTTGTTTTACACAAATTTTATTCTACAATTAACCATGAAAGAATTGTGGTAAAATAAATGTGAAAGACCAAAAAAAGAGTTGAATATTGATATATTCTTATCTTGAAAATAAAACATTGTCATATATTAGTGTAGCAATATTTTGTCACACCCTTACATTTCAAAAATTAAATTCCAAGTCTAGCAATCTGTAAATACATAAAGCCGGTGGAGTCCACTGTATCCTCTCATCCTCAGTCGTCGCCAGGATGTGGCGGGATTTCAATGTTCTTTTAGTGGCGGACGAATATGATTGCTGTGAATTAGTGGCTGAAAGTTTTATAGCAACACACAAATTATGTGAATATTTTAATGGTAACTGTAAGTAAAAAAAAACGTGTTATTTTGTTATAAACACTTTATTGAAATATGAACCATACAATTAAATATTATTTGAAATCCAACAACAATTAAAACACAGTTTTTGATAAATATAGTGTACATTCCTCACACCCCTGATCGCAAATGTATTTTTGTTTAAAACACAAGTAAACAAACAGGTTTCTTGAGTTTTTTCTCGTCTAACAAAAGCTCTTTGTTTGTTTTTTCCCGAGCAGACGAGCCTCCGATGTCGGAGCTCAGTCACTCCAACGGGATCTACAGCAGCATGAACGAGTCGTCCCCGGCGATCGGGGGCCGTCAGGCGAGCAACAACCACAGCTCCTTCCCCCTGGAACACTCCGTCCTTCCCTCGCAGGACCAGTTCCACGACATCCGCTCCAACAGTCCGTACGGCCTCCCCACGTCACCGGGGTCTCTGCAGTCCCTGCCCCGACACCCGCCGCTCATCACCAGCCTGGTCTACCCGGACTCCGGCCTCTCCATCATGACCCAGGGCGGCGGCATCAACCCGGCGACCGTCAGGGTCTCCATGGGAACGGCCAACGGCCCCAGCTCCGACCTGTCCACCGGCAGCAGCGGCGGGTACCCGGACTTTCCGGCCAGTCCCGCGTCCTGGTTGGACGAAGTGGACCACGGACAGTTTTGATTGCGAAACGAACAGTTGGACCTGGATCTGGACTACGGACACAAAAAAACGATTGACAAAAAGCACTTGGCCTCAGCGTCGTAGCGTTCATGTACAGTAGAAGGTTTTCAGGTACCATGATAAGCTCTCAGAACCGTGAAGAACCCGCTCATCCAACCCTCCTTATTTATTCTTGCTTATTCTATTTTTTTTATTCAGGCGCAGAGTTCAGAGTCAGAGTCTTTAAATATCTGTTTGTTGCCAAATGTCTATATATATTTAACGTTTTGTCATCGTGGAGACTTTATTTTTATACACCCCCGTCCCCCCTATGTCCCCCCCGACTTCCTCCTGGTCTTGGACTGGAACTTGAGGACTTTCTCCACCAGGGATCTAAACTAAAAAATGTAGATGTCTGTCTTAATCGTCCGGTAACATCTATGCATTGGTGTGTTCTCAGATGTGTCTTCTGTACATGTTTGTTCATGTGGGAAAAAAATGTCTTATTTATTCTTTCTGGTTCCTGAACAGAACTTTAATAAATTTGTCACTGAAAACGTTTTATCTGGGGCGTCCATCGCGGTGAAACCAGAGCGAGCATCTGGCCGTCGACCAGGAAGAGAAACGGGGCGAGCGGAGAAATCCGATGCAGACGCAGCATCGGCTCCTCAATTCTGAGATTAGTGTCTCTTGTTTTGCTCAAACGCTCCCTTTGGGAAAGGCATCTCCAATCCATTAGCCCCGAGGATCAGGTGCCTCCTGTTGGTTTTCTCATTTATTCACGGGGGTTTCAATTAAGTAGATTAAAGGAGTGTTTGCATGGAAAAGTGTTTTTTTTTTTTTTTTTCTTCTCCTGAACATGATACAACTGGTGGATGTTCTAGTTTTATACTGAAGTACTACAGATCGGAATATTGATTGAATTTAATATTTCAAATGTTTTATATTTATTTCAATAATTTATTCTATAATTACACTAAATCATTTCCATATTAAAAGATTTAATTCGTTTTAATTTAATTAAAACAATAGAATATCTTCTCAATTATTATTTCTTTACACATAGAGTTTGACATTCTTATTCCAATAATTCCAAAATAAATTCACCAAATTCAATAGTTCTTTTTTCAATTTTTTGTCTTTTAAATTCAATAAAAATTCTGAAATGGCTCAAGTGTCAGCAACATTTTTATGTTGAATTAAACGGACTATGAATTAAAGTTTAATTCATTTGAATTAAATAATAAATCAATTAAATTAAATTAAATGTTCTATTTAATTTAGAACCTTTATTTTGAAATATTGGAATAATAACATCAAACTCTGAGTAAAAAATGGTTTTATATACATGTATATATATATATGATAATATATAATATTTTTTTTAATTCATGCATTTTACAGTAAATAAATCACTGAATTCAATTATTCAATATTTCAATCCAAAATTTCAATAGATAAATTATAGAATTTAATCATAAAAAAGTTTTAACATACAATAACGTGACAAGAGTTACAAGTAAAATTATGAACAATTACGACACATAGATGTACAAATAAAATGTACTATTCTTCTTTTTTCTTTTGGTTTGAATAACCATCTTTTTGTTTTACTCGCAAACTCAACAATTTTCTAAGTTTCTGTAAATACCCCAGTGATAAACACAATAGTGAAGATGGATCTTACTTCCTTTAATAAACTGAGATTTCTTATTCATTTTAAGTTTTAAGTTTTTTCTCCCAACCTTTTCCCGCCTCCTCCGATGACAGCGACTCGCTCCTCATGTTCCCGGGACAAGAAAAGGAATAACAAGCAGGATATTTGGCCGAATCCTCTCAGCGGAGTGACGGGTATCGCTGACGCCTCGCTGAAGCGACAGGTGTGCAACATGACCCGCGACACAAAAGGCAGAGAGAGAGAGTGAAGTGTTAAAAGCTCTGAGATAAACTTAAATAACCCAAGTTCTGTCTCCGGGACCAACACTGGAGCTGAGAACGACCTCCCAAAACACAGGCAGGTGTGGGAGTTCGGTGACCATCACCTGAACTTGGATTATCTAAATCCAGGCTTTCAGCTTCAGAATGAAATGAAGTGTTTGCAATTTGCAGGATGAGTTGTGTAGAAAAAAACCAAACCCTGAACAAATATTGGTGTTAAAAGACAATTGTGGGAAAGTTCATGATGTGGTGAAGGGTCAAACATTTTAGGATGATTATACTGAGTTCATACAACCTTCAGACACTATTATAATACAAGTAAATTACTTAAACCTTTATTGAATATTAAAAAAAAAGATTAATTAAGAGCATACAAACTCTAATTCAATATATATATATATATATATATATATATAGTTTTTTTTACAATGTACTGTATTGTTTATACTGCACTATATCTCTAAAACAAAATAAATTAAATTTAGATTTTGTAAGGGTAGTTTTCTCATATTTTATAGTTATAATACAATATAATATAATATAATATAATATAATATAATATAATATAATATAATATAATATAATATAATATAATATAATATAATATAATATAATATTATATAATATAATATAATGTTATGTAATGTAATATAATATAATGTAATGTAATATAATATAATATAATATAATATAATATAATATAATATAATATAATATAATATAATATAATATAATATAATATAATATTGTGTTATAATTATTTATAGTTAAAAAAGTTTCTAAACAGGAACTCGACAATAATGATGTCATCATGCTAATGCTAACAGCTAACGGGACAGGAAGCAATAGAAAAGTATTAAGAAGAAATGGAAGGAAAGTTGAGGGGAAAACAGGATAAAGATTGAGAAAGAAAGCGACTGGGATGTATGACTAGGTAAGATATTATTTTCTGTTGGTTAATGACTTGTTTTTGAGCAGTCTAATGTTTCACTGGCTCCCTTTGCTAGCTAGTTAGCATAGTAGCATGTACGAAATGCTAGTTGTTAGCTGTTGCTTCAGCAAAACATTTTTATTTTATCAAATGTGTTTCGTCAAAACACCTCTCACAGTACAACAAGGTGTGTACAATAAGGTTTATTGAGACAAAGAAGAAGTATTATTGATGAAGACAGTTGAGGTAGTAATACACAAGTTTTACATGTTAAGTAAAGGACAGAGAGCTAGGAAGGCGAAGAAGAGAGTGCAGGCATGAAAACTGCTGACATTTGTGGTGTTTAGTCACATTGTTGTAGTGTTCCGGTATTGGTACAGACACACACACACACACATACCCACGCAAATACACACACTACACACATATACACACACATGTTTAGACAAGTATATGCTCAGACAAACACAAATACACACAGTGACACGTGCAGGCACACACAAAAAAAACATAACCTACACCTACACACAAACAAGGATACACACGTGTAGACACACAAACAAACACACACACATAGACAAATACACACAACTACATAGACACACCGACATACAAACACACAGACACACCCGCACACACATATACCCATACACACTCACCTACACACACACACACACACACGCACACAAATGTTCAAATGTTCACACATATAACCCACAACTGCAGACACAGATAAACACATGTGCACAAACACAAACACACACACAGACACACAAACACACAGACACACACACATAGATACACACACACAGACACACAAACACGCACAAGCACACAAAGACACACACAGACACAAACACATGGACACAGACACACATGGACACACGCACAAACACACACAGACACACACACAAACACAAGTACACAAAGACACACACACACACACACACACACACACACACACACACACACACAGACACAAACACATGGATACAGACACACACACACACACACACACACACACACACACACACACACACACACACACACACACACACACACACACACACACACACATGGATACACAGACACACACAAACACAAGCACACAAAGACACACACACACAGACACACACACACACACACACAGACACACACGTCAGATGGCTGGAGTAAATCAGTTGTGACAGAAACTCCTCCCGAGGGTCCGACACGTCACTGTAACAATCCTGAGCTAATGGAGCAGCAGCAGCAGCCGGAGCTCGTTGGTTCATACAAGTGTGTGTTTGCACAAATATATGCAAGGATGCAGGGGGCGTGCCCTCTTTTATCGGCATGTTTGCTCATTTACCGCCGACACACAAGGACACGCAGGGATGATGGGATGAGAAGACGAGGCCAGAAGGAGGAGAAGATTACCAGTCGTTTCCTTCAGTGTGTTCATGAGCAAAATTTCATTCTCAACATGGAGGATGAAGTGAAGTTTAAAACCAAAACAACAATGTTGTCGATTAGTTAGAGCTCAAGCTTTTCTTCACAAGAAAACAAATGAATGAAGCTAGAAACACAAGTAGTAAAGTCAGATTTGCTTGTATATATGTATATAAACTTCCTAAATGCAGGGGTGTGACAAAATATTTTTGTGTATTTAGTATTAGTAGTTTATTTTACCATAGTTCTTTAGTTCTTGGTTAATAATTTAGTAAAGCGTGTATTAAACAAATTATTTTCATGAATACGAAAAAACAAGTTTGATATACATATTTCCTTGTTTATGCACATTTCTGTGGGTATTTATTTGCCCATAGCCATATAAATGAGTGTATTTATATTTATTTAAACATGTTTTTATATACAGTTTATTGTTACTTCTTTTTCCCTTTATGTCTCCATTTATTTTTTCATTACCTAATTGTGGCATTCCAAAGTACTGTGTATCACTTGTGCTACTGTTATTTTTATTTTTATATATTTTCTACAATTGGATTTATTATATCAAATTATTTATGCATGTGTTTACTGTTTATTAAACTTTCAACTGGAACAATTAAACAATTTTCAATGGAGGTAAAAATAAAGAAATATCAATAAATCAGTTGTAGAAAATGAAAATTAGGATAAATATGGAATTTTTATGTATTGTTTATGTATGTTAGCAAATTAATTAATCTTTTTAACTTATATTTAACATGAAAATGTTCACATACTTTTTGTGTGTGCTGTATTTAAACATCTGGCCACTAGTGGACATATTTTGGTATGAAAACAAATGAAAGCAGTTACTCCTTCGTCAAGAGTCATGTGGTCTGTAAATTCTGCAACACCAGAGTAAAGTACTCGACAATACTACACATATATACTTGTTACTACGGTATCACTATATATTGTATCGTTGTCCCCAAAATATTATTGCATTAATAAAGAATACATATGAAAACATTTATTTGTATATATGTTAATATAAGAGTAATTTAGAAATGTTTAGCTTAAATAAATAAAAGTTGTATCATTTATACTCTTAAAATATTTAAAACAATGCAACGAAAGTATACTACGGTTGAGAAATGACGAATAGAATTGAAAGTATGAAACTATTATCCTCCAGATCTGATTAATGTGCTGATGTTTGTGTTTCTAAATTAATTTAACAACTCAATTCAACTTCAACTTTTGGCATTAGTTACTTCAGCAAAAACAGAATTATGGTGAAATATATTTAAAAAGATGCATGGAATATTCCCTAACAATACATTATAAAACTGCAAAAATAAAGATGATTAAAGCAGGTTGATGTATACACGATGTACTGCGTATCCATTTTATAAATGACACTCACTGGCCGACAAACTGCAGAGTGTGCAGTGACCAGCAGGAGCCTTTTTTTTTGTTTATCCTGCAGATTAATGGCCGCCGCGGCAACATTAAACCATTCTAACTAATCAACACGGTCATTAGCCGGTGTTTTCACTGACAACTCGAATCAAATCCATCATGGCCGGCCTCTCCATTACCGGCCGGCCGCATAATTATCTCTTCATTTCCCTCTCGGACTGGGGGTGTGTGGGGGGGACGTGGTATCTGGCGATCTGTCGGCCGGGGCTGATTGAGGTGCGTTCAGGAACATTCATATTAGAAAAGTATTGGCCATGCATCACCGGCGGCTTCTTCTCTCTGCTGCTATTTCGATGTTTGTCATGTTTATGCGATCATCAGAGCACTTGGTTTCAGGGGCCCGGGAGGGACGGATGGACACCGGGAACATACTGATTTACCAGGAGCCTCACTAATGTATTATCTTTTATTTATAAAATATATTACAATCTTTATTTATAGGTCCATATTAAAAATCAATAGAAATGTGAAAAATAGCAAAAATAAGATTGTAGTTGAAACATCTTACTCACATATATTATGTCATAGAAAGAACTAAATATAACGTCATAGGTCTTTTGAACTCCTTCCCATGTACTGTATGGAAGTACTGCCACAATTAGGTTATAATAAACATTTAATAAGTAACAATATATATCGAAACACGTTTTAATGGAGACAAATACACTCATTTATACGGTTATCAGGGCTGTGTATTGAAAATAATCAGGGAATACGATACATATCACGATACAGGGGCAACGATATGAGCCATTGCTGTACCATACTGTACGAACAAGAATATATCTTTCAGTATTGTACTTACTTGAGTACTTGGTGTTTCCGAATTTACAGACCACATGGATCTTAATGAAGTTGTAACTGCTTTCATTTGTTTACAATAATATGTCCAAACATCAGATTTAAAAGCTGCTGGAGCCCACTGTATCCTCTTGTCCTCAGCCATGGCCCAGATCTTGCCGTATTTCATTGTTGATTTAGCTAAAGAGGATTTAACACAAAAATGAATACTGTGTGTATAGTTGCATTTTAATTGTAAATTCATTTTTAAAATGCACACTTTATTGAACTATAAACAACAAAATAACAATGGTAACACATAAAATATGCTCTACTACTGTTTTGTATTATTACTCTATTTTTTACAATTGTATTTATCATATCTAATTATTTATTTATATGTGTACTTTATGTTAATATTTGCTTTCAACTGGAACAATTCAACGATTTTCAATGGAGGTAAAAATAAACAAATCTAAATCAATCCGATTTCCTTTAGAAAACAAAAATGAAGGTAAATATATATTTTTTTAATGTATTGCTAATATATATATACTGTATATATATATGTCACAGTACAGATTGGATCCTTCTACTACTGAACTTGGATCTGAATATTGGTATTCCAATCTGTCCTAGGAGGATTCCAGATTCTACTAGTGAATTCCAATCTCTACTAGGAAAGATTGGAATTCTACTACAGTATTGGGATTTGAATATTGGAATTCTAATCTGTCCTAAAACAAATGGGAATTCTACCAAACAATTCTAAAAGGAGAAATTCGGATTACATCAAAATGTTGTGGTAGTAGTTGTTTTAAAAGCAACAATAGCTGTTACTTACTAGTGACACTTAGTAGAAATGCTAGTAGTAGTTACAGTACTTATAGTACTATAAATACTTATAGTATTACTAAAGTTAGTAGAGGTACTAGTAGTACTAGCTGTATGTTTCTAGTATTAGTAGTTGACATAGTAGTTTGTTATAATAACATTAGTAACTGAAATAGTTAGTGGAAGTATAGTGCTAGTTGTAGTTACAGTTCTTAATCGTACAAATACTTTAAAAATAAAACTTACTTACCTAATAGTATTACTAATAGTAGTATAGAAACTGGTAGTAGTAGCTGTATGTATTTAGTAATTGTAGTTGAAATATAATTTTGTTATGATAACATAGTAACTGTAAAAAGTAAGGTAAGGTAAGGTAAGGTAAGGTACAACTTTATTGATCCCTCAGGAGGTCTCCTTCGGGAAATTGTTTAAAATTGTTAAATTAAATAGTTTTAAGTTAGTAGAAGTATAGTGCTAGTTGTAGTTACAGTTCTTAATAATACTGATACTTTACAAATAAAACTTACTTACTTAATAGTATTACCAAAAGTAGTAGGGATACTGGTAGTAGTAGCTGTATGTGTCTACTTATGGTATTTGAAATAGAAGTTTGTTATGGTACCATTAGTAGTTGTAATAGTAGTAGTTATAATTATTACTCATACAGTTGTAGTAATAGTAGTAAAGCTCCGGAAAATATATTTTTTAAGAATAGAATTTTAATACCATTAGCAAGTATCTTTATGACACAATCAATACACCAAGGATGTTAATGCTGAATGTGTCATCATGAAAGATAGTGATGCACGGTTAAGAAAGAGATCTACACATATTTCTCTCCACCAGTGGGATCGTGATGAATTCATCCGACTCGGATAATCACCTGTTTCCTCATCATGCCTCTTGGCTCCGGATCTCCAGACCCTCGGGCCTCCATGAGGTGTTAACTGCTCCCCACGGGAGCCTGTCTGGCTCACATAACCCTCGACCTCCCCAGCCTGCGACGCCAACCCTCAGCGAAGCACTCAGACTCACAGATGGCTGCTGCACACGCCGCCTCCCATCATGCTTTTCAATTACCGCCTCACTCCGGGCAGCACCATTGCTCAGCTGTCAGCGACACGAGGCAGCGAAGGATGGAGAATTCCTGCGTTCAACGCACGCCAATCAGATAGATTTGCCTCTTGAACAAATAATAATAGAACAATTAAACTCTTAAACCTGCCGGTTTCAAACTCCAAACAGTACGAAGGGCAAACATGTTTTATTCACTCGAGTTCAGCAAACTTCATATTTATCAAACTGTAAGAGGAAGTATCAGTTTTTATTGCAATATTCCCGTTTAATAATTTAGTAATATCATGCTTTATAATTTACACTGGTTGATTTATATGGCACAAAAACCCATTAATCTACTTTTAAATTAATGTACATTTTATACTTATTCATTTCAAAATTTGGGGTTAGATGGAACAAAATCTCGTCCACACATGAAAAATAAACAGAATTTGATTGCGATTGACATAACTTAGATATATCATATCAAAGAAGGAACTAAATATAATATAATTTGTAATTTGAAGTCCTTACTATTTACAGTATGGAATTCAAGGAGTGTAATTTTTATGTAATAAAAAAGCAATTGGATGTTAAAAAAGTAACAATAAAAATAAGTAAAATAAAAAAAGAATATATATATATATATACTGTATGATTGAATGGAGATAAATATACTTATTTTTATGGCTATTTGGGGTCTGTATCGGCAAGAATATGGCGATACGATACGATATCAAGATACAGTGACAACGATACAACATCTTGTGATACTGTAGTAACAAGGATATATATGTAGTACTGTCGAGTACTTGACTCTGGTGTTTAAAAATTTACTACATGACTCTTGACGAAGTAGTAACCGCTGCTTTCTTTTTTTTCGAAACCAAAATGTCCAAAATCAGCTTTAAAAGCTGCTTTAGTCGACTGTATCCTCTCGTCCTCATTCATGGCCTTGATCTCACCTGATTTCAGTCTTCCTTTTTCCAGAGGTCGTAATGACTGCTGCCGTCTGAGGCCTGGAAGTTTTTTTTTTAAAGACAAAAATGAATAAACACTTTGAATATTTGCATGTTAATTGTAAACAAAAATCGAATTATTAAGCTGCTGGAGTCCACTGTATCCTCAGTCATCACCGGGATCTTGCGGTATTTAATTGTTGCGTACACTGTGTGTATGTTATGAATTCCAGTAAAGTTTGGTATCTGGCTTGATCTGAATAGAGTTACTTGTAACCTTATCTCTCACGATCACAATGAAAAATGTTCACATGTTTAGTTTGTATTTTTGTTTCATTAACGTCATAAAACGTTCAATTGTCTTGCTCAAGGGACAAAAAGACCAAAAGATCTTATCGAGAGCTGGGATTTAACCCCCAGCATTCTAGGCCACAATTTCATACTCCCTTTTATAAACGGTTGGGTATATATAGAATGTGTACTCAAAGTACTCAAGGATTTTTTGCCCCTCTGGTTTAATACTTTATACTCAAGAGATCAAACGTGATACAGTCACATCCAGATAATGCAGGGGTGGGCAATTCTAATTCTTCAAGGGCCACATTAAATTCTGTGAATGTTGTTAGGGGCCGTCAAGCAAAAAGAAAGGCTCAAAAATCCCCCCCCAAAAATACATTCGTCTTTAGGCCGTGACATTTGTTAAGCTTAATAAGCTGCATTTTATTCTTCTTTATACAAGTTTTTTTCCAAACATTTCTTCGACTGCTTTCATTTGTTTGTTTTTTTTGTTTTTTTTCCAAAATATTAATCAGATTTAATAGCTGCTGAAGTCCACTGTATCCTCTTGTCCTCAGCCAGGACCCAGATTTTGCCATATTTCATTGTTGATTTAGCTAAAGATGATTTAACGTAAAAATGAAAACTTTGTATATTAAAGAATGACTTTAATGATTAATAACTAAAAATGTTTTGAGGGGTTAATATATACTCGAAAAATTACACACAAAAGTAGGGAAAAAGTAAATAAATGTATATATATATATATAATAATGTGATAATGTAAATAAATAATAAATACAAAATACATTTGTTAATGCTTTAGAACCATTTAAACATGATCTTACCATGACATTAGGAGGGCCGCATAAATACAGTCAAAGGTCTGCGATAGTGTATTTCAAAAACATGTGTATTTACACATTGTCTGCATCCAGGCGGGGAAAAAAATCACAGCTGAAACACCATCAAAGTAAAATCTCCGTCTCTGATCCGCGGAGCATAAATCACTTAAGTGAATGGTTTCTGAAGGCAGCGGCTCAAGTGGCTGCAAAAAGAAAAGAGAGCATTTGTGGATCACACTTGAAGAGCGTGAGAGAGCGAGGGAGGAGGAGGAGAGAGAGAACACAGGCCTGTCAGTGTTTTAATTTGAATATTGCTTATATGGAAGTGTGGGGGGGGCGACAGGATATTGATGATGTTGGGAACGCTGTTCCTAGTTGGCTGTTTCCCGACAAAAACATCAATATCACGTCTCTCTGTTTGTAATAAATCCCGGCTGATGCTCGCCACTTTTTTTTTTTCTTTTTTTATGTTCCCTTCTATACCTGTAATCTTACAAATATCATCAATCAGGGAATGAATTTTAATCAGCATCCCATGAAATGTGACACATTAATGGATCCCAAAACAAAAGTCCGAGCCAAACTTTAATGCGCCCGAATCGGGGGGCTCGGAGCGCTAATGCTGGCCGCGGTTCTGGCATCCTCGTCCCTTCACGGGGACTCGCAGGTAAATCACGGGATAAGAGCTCTGGACAGATGTGCTGGACCGACACTCTTTGGCTCCGGCTCCAGTCTTTGTCAAATGATGCGGCCGTTTGTGCTGTTTTGTGTCCCAGATTACTCTTAGATGACGCTGACATCGATTGTCTTTTTGTCGGGTCGGGAGAACTTGGCGCCGAAGATCATGTGTCGGGCCTGACAACCGAGATACAAGCAGATTACCGTAGTACTACTCCAGGAGGTTATGTAATATTACTACGCGAGGCTCCGTAGTATTACTCCGCAAGCCTGTATTATTACTCCGTGAAGCTCTGTAGTATAGCTCTGCGAGTCTCTGTAGTTTTACTCTGGGAGACTGTAGTATTACTCCACGAAGCCCTGTAGTATTACTCTCCAAGGCTCTGTAGTGTTTCTCTGCGAGGATCTGTAGTATTACTCCACAAAGTCCTGTAGTATTACTCTGCAAGGGTCTGTTGTATTCTTCTGCAAGGATCCGTAGTATTACTCCGTATGACTGTAGTATTACTCCACAAAGCCCCGTAGTATTACTCTGCAAGGGTCTGTAGTATTTCTCTGCAAGGGTCTGTATTTTTACTCTGCCAGGCTCCTTGGCATTACTCCAAAAAATGTTTTACTTTGCAAGAGTCAATAATATTACTCCTCGAGACTGTAGTATTACTCTGTATTGTCTGCAGGATTTATCAACGAGTCTCCATAGTAATACACAGCGAGGCTCCATAGTAATACTCTGTTAGGCTCTATAGTATAACTATGCAAGTCTCTGTAGTATTACAGAGTAATACTTTAGTAGTAACAAAGTCCTGCAGTAATACTCTGCAACGGTCTGTGATGCTCTGTAGTATTACTCCATGAGACTGTAGTATTACTCCATGAAACCATGTAGTATTTCTCTGCGAGTCTCTTTAGTTTTAACCAGGAGACTGTAGTATTACTCCATGAACCCATGTAGTATTTCTCTCCGAGTCTCTGTAGTTTTACTTCAGGAGACTGTAGTATTACTCCATGAATCCATGTAGTATTTCTCTGCAAGGCTTTATAGTTTTACTCTTCCAGGCTCTCTAGTATTACTCTCCAAGGCTCCTTAGTATTACTCAAGGAGGCTATGTAGTATTATATCTCTATGCTCTTATTTGGTCTGTAATCAGAATCCTGGCGGGGTAATAAGAAGTAATACTTAAAAGGTACTGTGGTTCAACACAATATGATGGTGTGTATTAAGAGACGAGTTCATGAAGCAGAATTAAATCTAAAGTCACACAGTAGAACAAAATTTTCATTTAGTGCAACTCATAGTCTGAAAAATACGGTAATATTAACACTATAAGAAGAGAACGAATAGCAAGAGAAGTACATCTTCTGTGTATTTGTAATTCAATTTATTTGATTGTATATATATGAATTACATACAATAAAATATTCAATTAAATACAACATCAGCTCAATGAGGAAATTCTATTTTAAATTTAACCAAAGATTTTCTGCTACAAAAAAGGAACATGTATTTATGCTACAAGCTAACATGCTATCATTTAAATATCAATAATGAAGGTTATTTGTCAATAGATCATGAAGGTGATACAAAATTAGACAACATTTTTAAAAAGTTTGTGCGTCTGTTTCTTCGCTCCCTGTGTGTCGTCTTTTATGCTGCAACACAAAAACCCACCAAGGAATGCTTTATGTCTTCGGCGGCGCGAGGATGTAATCCAGCTTCTGGCCGAGGCCTCGAGGTCAGCGCCATCGCTCCGGCAAATGTTCAATCCTGCTCGCCGCACTCGTCCCTGCCGCTCCATCGCTCCGCCTTGTTGTTTTCTTTGCTTTATTTCATAATTCATGTCATCTCCGGAGAGATGGGTGAGGAGGGAGGGATGGAGGGATGGAGGGGTGGTGGTGGTGGTGGTGGGGGGGGGGGGCATAGAGGACAAGGGGGTGGAGAGGGCGCACACTTAATCCCCGGGTCAAGATGTATTTATTGAAGATTAATAACCGAGCAGCAATCTCATCATGCTCTCGATGATTTTATAATTTGATTTCTGGGGGTGGGCGGAGGGATGAGGGGGTGGCGGGGGGGTCAGGGACAAAGACAAGAGAGAGATTCTCAACTATTGTTTACAGGAACTCAATCCACTATTTTCATGTTTTTTAATCTGAAGAGCTGAGAAGATTTGCAGGGGACAAGTTTGGGGGAGAACACAGCATTAGAAGTTCATTTTATCTCGGGTCCCACAGGAGACAGATACATAAACAGATGCATGTCTGAAAAGATATTAAGGTTTTTTTTTATTCTTAATACGTTCAACATAAACAATCATTTCAGTATTTACTTGATGAAATGCTTAGAAGTGTCGATTTGTTTTGAACTCAATAACAAAGTTGATAAAAAATATAGTCAGATTAAGTCACACAGACTTTATCCATCTTGTTTTTATGTTTTTCGTGAATCATAATTCCGTAAAAAAAAAGGTTCACAGAATCGAAAAAGAACAATTTAAAGTAACTTACATTTTCTAAATACCTGTGTGTCCTGGTTTAAACTCCAGATTAAGAGCTGGTTTGAGATGTTTTTTATTCCATCAAAGACAGATGGATCGACTCCTTTTATATATGGTCTGCAAGAGAATTAAACGGCTATAATTTTGATTTTAAAGATTTTAAGTTTAGTGAGCCGGCGTACTGCACTTTGATTGTGTGTGTGATTTGGTAGAAAATGTTGAAAAGTATATTTGGGGAAAAGCGTCTGCTGACGTTGCTCATTTCAACTGTTTTTACCTATAATTTTTGTTCTATTTTGATAAATTTATTATTTCATGATTTTAAGTAATGTTTTTTCAAGTTATTTTGATTTAATTTGTATTTATTGATTGTCTGAATGTCATGTTTTGTACTGTGTTTTGTCAGCAGTCTAGAGTTTCTCAACTGAATGATACTGCGTATTGCAAATGCATGTTGATATCTTAACTCACTCTGATTTTACTTTTTATTTTCTCCATTTAAGAGGCAGTTTTCTTGCAACTTATCTTATATGTACACAATGAATCTAGAAACTCCAAATAAACGGAAAAAATATCCATAAAGACACAAGTATGGTGTGTATTGTCAACAATCTGTTGATATGATGCGTATCACAATGAATGGACAACGATACAATATATTGCGTTACTGTAGGAACAAGGTTATATTTGTAGTATTGTCAATTACTTGACTCTGGTGTTGTAGAATTTACAGACCACATGACTCTTGACTGCTTTCATTGGTTTTCAAACCAAAATATGTCCAAACATCAGATTTTTACTGTATCCTCTCGTGATTTCATTCTTAATTTAGCTCCGGAGGACGGATATGACTGCCATTTAGGGGCTGGAAGTTTAATTAAAACACAAAAATTAACAAAATCTTTGATGATTTGCACGTTAATTGTAAATATTAATCTAATTATTTTATTTTAAACACACTTCATTAAACTATAAACAATAAAGAAACTATGGTAACACATACAATATGATTTGCAAGCCATAATTGAAAAAAAAGAAATATGTTTTTTATGTATTATTTTAATTTGATTTATTATTATAAAATAATCACTACTGCCAAATATCGATGAAGTGTCATGGAAGGGAATAGTGCCATACCAATATATTTTGTAACACCCCTAGACAAAACTGGGATAACTGTTGGTGGTTCAAGTATTTTGGGAAAACTTTTGGCAAAGGAAAACTACAATTAAGTTCATGAAAAAACATCTCACTATAACTCTGGACTGGTTACAACAAGATGTTTGTGTATTTGTATCTATGTATGTTTGATTGTATGCTGACGATGCTGTTCTGTGTGTGTGTGTCTCCCAGCTTTACATACTCTGTGCTAATGTGTGAGTTTGTGTTTTAGCTTTTTTTTAAACATGGAATGAGGACTCAGAAACACAAGCTTAACAAAGTCAGTCACTATTGTAATTTTAGAGAAAATTGGTTTTCTTTTTCTAAATTAAACACATTTTAGGCAGTAATAATAAACAGAATATAATTTGTTTTTCTTTCCGTGCGGCCCTGTACACAACCGTTTTTGTCGTCACTGCAACTTGTATTCAAGAACCAGAGGCCGACATGTTTTTCATCAGGACTAAAAGAAACATCATTTGAATAACTTATTGCCACATGTCTTTAACCTTTTACGGGGATTTGCATTTTCCACGACCTTTCCAAGGATCCCAGTCAATTTGTTGACCAACACGAGCGTAAGGAAGGTGATGAAAATTATTAAATGCATCCATTTTTAAAATGAGACGCAACACACACACAAACACGTGTTAATGGTGTTTTCCAATTCTACCCAAATATCTTAATATTGCATATGTAAAGCAGCCGATGAATCTCATTTTCCTAATGGATCCGTCGAGGACCGCGAAGGAACCGCTGGGATACGAAACACTTTCCGACAAAATAGATAAATTTGAGATAGGGTTAGAGGTTCACAGTTCAAGGTTGGAGACTGGAAACCAAATGTATTTATACGCCTAATAAGAATGAGTGGATGCGATAGGCTGTTCGTCCCTGACCTTGGTGATCAGGCAAACCTCACGCTACTATATCAAAGCAGACAGGCCGACGCGTCTGTGACGGCGCTGCCGGGCCGACCCACCAAAAGAAGAAAGGAGGTAGCGCCGAGCTGAAGTGATGGGGGAGGTCAAAGGTCGTGTTTTGTATGGGAGAGAGAGAGCGTTCGGAGTGATGGGTGAAGGACGCCCGAGCGGGGTGTTTTTTAAATTCTGCCACGTGTTCGGTCGTGACTGCACATACTAAACGTTCGGATACACCAGATCTGGGAAGTATCGACCGTTGAATTTCTCAACATTTCATCTGAACTTGCAAACTCAAAATAGCATATGACGTGTCACCCTTATATGAACAGATCACACGATGCTTTGCCGCCCAGCTGACCGATTACTTTTGAGATAGCAACATAGCAGTAGCGACCAATCAGCTGTCGCTTAACAGACGTAGACGTGTAGAAAGGCATCATGGGAGTCAAATAAATCACCTGTTTGTAACAAAGTCAACAGTAAGAAAAGAAAATGAAAATAAATCATGATATATTGAGCGACCGCTGTAATTAATAGTTCTCAAATAAGGTGAAAATAATATGACTTTTTATAATACATAACTTGTTTTGCCAATACTTGTGTTATTGATAATGATAATCTATACAACTGTCAAACTATATACAATCATTAGAGAGTCATGTGAGCTAATGTTGATGTCATAGCTCGATTACACTTTTTTTTTTCCATTTTCGCATCCCGCTTTTAATTTTCTCAATATATAATATATGAGCCATCATGTACTATAATTGTACACCCCTGGTGAGATCATGTGTCGAGTTTCCTGTTTGTCAACCACAAATGAGGAAAAAGTAGGTTAAAATGTAAGTGTGTATATCTGGTCACTATTTAGAAGTGCAGGACTAATGGTGTTCAGTTTAACATCCTGTTCATGTGTGTTGAATCTTTGAGTTGTTTGCTCAGTTTTGCATTGAATTTTATGTTTTAAAAAATGTTTGTTTTATGGTAATTCTCCGTTAAACATTAGCCATCCTTAAGATCTGTTACCCTTTTTTATTTTAAACACTGTCAAAGTTATAGGTCAACATGTTAACATGAACATTACTGTATTCTTCGGACTATAAGGTGCACTCAAATCGTTTAATTTTCTCAAAATTCAACACAGCGCTTTATGGAATAATTTTGTCTGTACTTACTTAAAACGGATTTAATGTCGAAGAAGTCGCTCAAAAATCTGTCTTGATGTTTTGTTACGACTTTGCTTCTCATCAAGAGCACTGTGAGTCCGCGAGGGTCCTGACAATCCTTATGTATAAACATCGACCTTTTAAATAATATTGTCCTCTATCAAATACGAGTCGCCTTATAGTACGTAAAAGAGAATTAATACTGTAGTCTACTTAAATATGGTGCCAACCATCTGACGGGCTAAATTAAATGACTTGGCATTTGACACATGTTACATCAAAATAAAATCCTGTAGCAAATAAATGTTATCAAAATAATATCAAAGTTATTTTTCTCTTAGTTATCTATCGGAAGTCTTTGTATATTTGTGGACATCAATAATGTCTGTTTCTTATCTCATCTTAATCACTGGTATCTTTATACAACACCATATCAACATGAATATTAATATAGTTTAATAAACCTTTTATTCGGGCCACATCAAATAACTAAGCGGGTCAGGTTTTGCCATTATTTTGACAGTTGTGTTTTAGTCTTATCTCCATTTCTAGATTTTGATTGAAAATGGGTTTGTTCGTGTCTCGTGTTACGTTGGACGTGAAGCTCCCTCAACTACATATGTATGACACGAAATCATATGCACGTTTGTCACGTTTATTTAATAATCAATTTCATTTCGGACACTAAGACCCCCCCCCAGATCCCCCCGACCCCCCCAAGGGAAGACCATCGCTCACGGGTCTAACCATCAAGACGCCGTCCCGGACGATATCAGGAGTATTTAGGTCTAACAAAGTGCTCCCCTTTGACTCCATCTCTTCTTTAAGTGACTGAAAAAGGTGGTGGAGGAGCAGAAGTAGGGGTGGGGGGTTGGGGGTGGGGTGGGGTACAGGAGGAAAAAAGGGATTTACGGTGACAAAATGCCGGGGTCAGGCAGGGTGTGTGGCGGCGGTATTGATCAGCGAGGCTTGGAGCTCACACGCCGCCCGAACCCTGACCCTTAAATAGGGAATGAATCTCAATCCAATAGACTGGAGTGTCTGCTACAACTTACACGCACACACACACACATACACACGTTTATATATGAACAAATACATCCTAACCGCCACACAACACACCCCCTCCTGCCTCCCACGATCAATAGCAGCGGAGCGAGATTCCATGATTCCCACGTTACAGAAGACTTCATCTGGGTATGAGCGACCACCAGACGCTCAGCCACGCCTCGCTAGTATTTCTTGTGTACTT